>NC_132888.1:687367-775460 GCF_030463535.1 Salminus brasiliensis
ATAACAGGTTTATAACATAAAGAGACAATTAATATCAGTTTTACATAATAAAGAAACAGGTTATATCAGTTTTATAAAGTGGAATAATAAGAAGGAATTTTATAAAGGAAAGAATACGTTTATAATAGTTTTACTCAATAAATAAATAGACGTATTTACTATAATCATTTGTTATTGTACACATTTTATATTGTGTTGTTAACCATAATAAACTTATCTTAATGTACTTTGTTTATCATATATTTGGTTCACATTTTTTTATTTGATTACAGCAGCTGTACAAACTCACACACCCACACACACACACATAATCCTCTACTCTGTCAAACACACACATCCTGTCAGGTGACCGCTCCCACTTCCTGTAGTGCTGATCAGCAGCGGTCAGTGTTAAATGAGGGAGGAGGCTGGGTGATAATGTGCTGTATGCCGACAGTTCTTTAGAAAACAAGGCTGTCACTCGGCTCAGGTCCAGCTGCTGTCACAGTGCAGCAGGCGGTCACATAATTAACTGTCCATTTATCAGCTGACCCCGGTCAGGACAGCAGGAGTGTGTTATTGTGTCCCCCTCTGCACGGCGGTGGTGTCTGTGGTGGTGACAGTGTGATTAAAATTAATGTTGTGAGGGTTTAGTTTCTGGCCTTGAGCTTCAGTGTTCTCATGCATCATCAAAGGAGTTCAGAGCTGTTTAATCAGAACACAGATACATTCTGTCCAAATGTTTGTGGACACCCTTTATAATATATGCATTCAGCTACTTTAAGCTTGATTTCAGAAGAAGCAATGAATATGCAGGTGTCCCAAAACTTTTGTCCATATAGTGTATAGTGTAGTGCAATTAAATATAGTGCGGGAAAAGAGCCAGCCATAACCCCCATCCACTCAGAACAGCGCACTGTGTGTAAATTACCATAATAAATAATAACATCATGATGAAGAGAGTAAACACTGAGATTCTGGATCAGAGCCCTGATCTGAGCGGCGTGTGATTCACACTGACGACCCACAGCAGCACCACACTCTGAGCCAAAATAGAGCCGGAGAGGAAAATTCACTTCATCATCCCTGTTATATCGGAATAGACTGAAAAGGACACTGGAAAGACTTTTTTTCTGTCCAGGGGGTCAGTTGTCCCTCCGCCCATGGAAATAAATACATCACTGAGATCAGAGAGAGGCATGTGCTGTGAACCGTCCCGCTCGGTCGTTAGGAACATGCTGTCCTGATCCGTGTGGATGGGATTTTCAGTGGTCAGTTGAGTCCGTTTTTTTTTTATAGTCTTTTGAGGAAGAAGTTAATTTATGGAGCCAGTAGGTGCTAATCTGCTTAAAGGAGCTGAATGCATTCATTAAGACTGTCAGTGACACCTTCTTTGAAGTGGTTCCTTTTAAGCTGTAATAAACTCTGATCAGAGTCTCAGTAACAGCTCAACACCATCTCAGTGACGGAGCACCACCTGAACATTTAGCAGATCATCAAGAGACTCTTCCTGAAGACTCCACTGAATTCAGCTGATCTTCACTTTATCTGGAGAGTCCGAGTTCAGATCTGTAGATCTTCACCTGAGAGATCACTGATCCTCTAACAGCTCTGATACAGACCATCTCACCATCCTCAGCCCTCGCTATAGACCTGCTGCTGACACCAGTCTGGAACTGGGGACTAATTCGGTTAGACTGGGATTATTAAGGGGCCAGGTCGAGGGTTTAGGTTTAGGTTAAGGTTGGGGTTAAGGTTAGGGTTAGGGTTAACCTTAACTTTTGGGTTGAGTTGAAGGTTAGGATCAGGGTTAGGGTTAGGTTGTGGGTTGAGGTTAAGGTTAGGGTTAGGATCAGGGTTAGGGTGTGGGTTGAGGTTAGGGTTAGGATCAGGGTTAGGGTTAGGTTGTGGGTTGAGGTTACGGTTAGGACTAGAATCAGGGTTAGGGTTAGGTTGTGGGTTGAGGTTACGGTTAGGACTAGAATCAGGGTTAGGGTTAGGTTGTGGGTTGAGGTTAAGGTTAGGGTTAGGATCAGGGTTAGGGTTAGGTTGTGGGTTGAGGTTAGGGTTAGGGTTAGGATCAGGGTTAGGGTTAGGTTGTGGGTTGAGGTTAGGGTTAGGATCAGGGTTAGGGTTAGGTTGTGGGTTGAGGTTAAGGTTAGGGTTAGGATCAGGGTTAGGGTTAGGTTGTGGGTTGAGGTTAAGGTTAGGACTAGAATCAGGGTTAGGGTTAGGTTGTGGGTTGAGGTTAAGGTTAGGGTTAGGATCAGGGTTAGGGTTAGGTTGTGGGTTGAGGTTAGGGTTAGGATCAGGCTTAGGGTTAGGTTGTGGGTTGAGGTTAAGGTTAGGGTTAGGATCAGGGTTAGGGTTAGGTTGTGGGTTGAGGTTAAGGTTAGGACTAGAATCAGGGTTAGGGTTAGGTTGTGGGTTGAGGTTAAGGTTAGGACTAGAATCAGGGTTAGGGTTAGGTTGTGGGTTGAGGTTAAGGTTAGGACTAGAATCAGGGTTAGGGTTAGGGTGTGGGTTGAGGTTAAGGTTAGGACTAGAATCAGGGTTAGGGTTAGGTTATGGGTTGAGGTTAAGGTTAGGATCAGGGTTAGGGTTAGGGTGTGGGTTGAGGTTAAGGTTAGGGTTAGGATCAGGGTTAGGGTTAGGTTGTGGGTTGAGGTTAAGGTTAGGGTTAGGATCAGGGTTAGGGTTAGGTTGTGGGTTGAGGTTAAGGTTAGGACTAGAATCAGGGTTAGGGTTAGGTTGTGGGTTGAGGTTAAGGTTAGGGTTAGGATCAGGGTTAGGGTTAGGTTGTGGGTTGAGGTTAGGGTTAGGATCAGGCTTAGGGTTAGGTTGTGGGTTGAGGTTAAGGTTAGGGTTAGGATCAGGGTTAGGGTTAGGTTGTGGGTTGAGGTTAGGGTTAGGATCAGGCTTAGGGTTAGGTTGTGGGTTGAGGTTATGGTTAGGACTAGAATCAGGGTTAGGGTTAGGTTGTGGGTTGAGGTTAGGGTTAGGGTTAGGGTTAGGATCAGGGTTAGGGTTAGGTTGTGGGTTGAGGTTAGGGTTAGGATCAGGCTTAGGGTTAGGTTGTGGGTTGAGGTTAAGGTTAGGGTTAGGATCAGGGTTAGGGTTAGGTTGTGGGTTGAGGTTAAGGTTAGGACTAGAATCAGGGTTAGGGTTAGGTTGTGGGTTGAGGTTAAGGTTAGGACTAGAATCAGGGTTAGGGTTAAGTTGTGGGTTGAGGTTAAGGTTAGGGTTAGGATCAGGGTTAGGGTTAGGTTGTGGGTTGAGGTTAAGGTTAGGACTAGAATCAGGGTTAGGGTTAGGTTGTGGGTTGAGGTTAAGGTTAGGACTAGAATCAGGGTTAGGGTTAGGTTGTGGGTTGAGGTTAAGGTTAGGACTAGAATCAGGGTTAGGGTTAGGGTGTGGGTTGAGGTTAAGGTTAGGACTAGAATCAGGGTTAGGGTTAGGTTATGGGTTGAGGTTAAGGTTAGGATCAGGGTTAGGGTTAGGGTGTGGGTTGAGGTTAAGGTTAGGGTTAGGATCAGGGTTAGGGTTAGGTTGTGGGTTGAGGTTAAGGTTAGGACTAGAATCAGGGTTAGGGTTAGGTTGTGGGTTGAGGTTAGGGTTAGGATCAGGGTTAGGGTTAGGGTGTGGGTTGAGGTTAAGGTTAGGACTAGAATCAGGGTTAGGGTTAGGTTATGGGTTGAGGTTAAGGTTAGGATCAGGGTTAGGGTTAGGGTGTGGGTTGAGGTTAAGGTTAGGACTAGAATCAGGGTTAGGGTTAGGTTGTGGGTTGAGGTTAGGGTTAGGATCAGGGTTAGGGTTAGGGTGTGGGTTGAGGTTAAGGTTAGGGTTAGGATCAGGGTTAGGGTTAGGGTGTGGGTTGAGGTTAAGGTACATACTATTAAATGTTTATTATATGTGAATCACACACAGGTGTATAATCTCCATAGGGAAGCTCAGACCATTGGAATGGGACACCCCGGAGCAGGTTTCACCAGCATAAGGTCTATGGACACCTGCACCTTTAGCGCTGCTGCAGAAACAGCCCCTACTCTTCTAGGAAGGCTTTGCATTAGGTGTTGGGATGTTAGGAGGATTTGATTGCATTCAGCCTAGTGTGAGTGAAAGCATCAGTGAGGTCATATTCTGATATTGGATGATTATCCCAAAAGTATTAGATGGAGCTCCATCATCACTCCAGAGAATCTCACAGCATAATGCGGGATGCTTTATGCTAGCTCATGCTTGGCATTGATAACTATGTGTCTATGTGTGTTTCTACAGGTGTGTGCTATGCTGAATTCGGCGTGCGAGTGCCGAAGACCACAGGCTCTGCCTACACGTACAGCTATGTGACGGTGGGCGAATTTGTGGCATTTTTTATTGGCTGGAATCTGATCCTGGAGTACCTGATCGGCACGGCGGCGGGGGCCAGCGCCCTCAGCAGCATGTTCGACTCTCTGGCCAATCACAGCATCAGCGGCTTCATGATTAGCCATGTGGGAACCCTCAACGGACTGGGTAAGAGAGAGTGTGTGAGTGCAGTAAGTATCCCTAGACAGCTTTAACCCCTTCCCGCAGGACCCAGCAGTGTCTGCTGCTTCTGCCTTTACCCTGTTTTAATGGGGTAAAAACACAGCGCATCCAACAAGAGCAAAAGGTTGAGCATGGAGCCAATAGGGTCATGATGTTGATCTGCTCCAGAGAGTCCTATTCTATTGGCAGTACTTCTTCTCTACAGGGACTAGACAAGCTGTGTGTGTGTGCATTCATTAGAAGGGGTGTCCACAGACATTTGGACATGTAGTGTATGGTGACCTGTCACTTTAAAAGTGAGGCCAGCAGACAGACGTTACCCCTCCACCTGCTCCTGATCAGACAGGATGAGGCTTAGCGGAGTGCGTGAGCTGACTCAACCTGTTATAAAACCCCCCTCTTTCAGCATCACTCCTCCATCTTTCACAGTCATATCCACCCAGGGCGCAGACAGAGGCATGCTGGGTATTTTTAGAACCACGTGGTGCTCGGTGGCAGATGTGGAAGGTTGTGTGAGGCTCTCCTGCTCTGACGTGGTTCGCCCGGGGCCTGAGGCACATCCTGGAGAGTGAACACTGGAAAATATTCAGCTTGCTTTGATGGTCCAGCTCAGGTCTACCCCTCACGCTCCCGGAGTGCTGCTGCTCATCTGCTCTGGAACCTGACCGGCAAAGAGCATTTCCTGAGAATGCTGAATAATTGCACAGCTGTTCTCAGGTGGTTTCTAGGGTGTTGTTACATACTCTTCCAGATGGTTTCTGTGGTGTTGCTTTGATATTGCTATGGTATCCCTGGTGGTTGCTGTGGGGTTGATCGGTGATTGTTGTGGTACAGTATCTTTGAGGTTTATTGTTATGTCTATGGACGCTATGTTGCTGCAATGCAATGTGGTGTTGATAAGGTATCATAAGTGGTTGCTATGCTGTGTTATTTGGTGTTGCTATGTTATTTCAAGTGGTTGCTATGGTTGTTTTGCAATTGCTGTGGTATCCCTGGTGCTTGCCATAGGATATCTGGGTGGCTGCTATTCTATGCCAAGTGGTTTCCATGGTGTTGCTATGCAATAGCTATAATATGCCAACTGATTGCTATGGGGTTGATCTGTGATTGTTGTGGTACTGTATCTGTGAGGTTTTTTTGTTATGTTTGTTATGCTATGCAATGTGGTGTTGCTACGGTATTTTAAGTGGTTGTTAAGGTGTTGCTATGCTATTACAGATGGTTGCTATGGTGTTGGTTTCCGATTGCAGTGGTATGCCTGGTGCTTGCTACAGGATTTATTGGTGGTTGTGATTCTATGACAAGTGGTTGCCATGGTGTTGCTATGCAATTGCTAGGGTATGCCAGCTGATTGCTATGGAGTTGTTTGGTGATTGTTGTGGTATCCCTGGTGCTTGGTATATGATTTCTAGGTGGATGCTATTCTGTGCAAAGTTGTTGCACAATATCCCACTCACAGTATATTCACATTTGACCACTTTATTAGAAACACCCTACCTCCTTGTACTTCCACTTGCTGGCCACTTTATTAGAAACACCCTACCTCCTTGTACTTCCACTTGCTGGCCACTTTATTAGAAACACCCTACCTCCTTGTACTTCCACTTGCTGGCCACTTTATTAGAAACTCCTAACTCTTTGTACTTCCACTCGCTGGCCACTTTATTAGAAACTCCTAACTCTTTGTACTTCCACTTGCTGGCCACTTTATTAGAAACACCCTACCTCCTTGTACTTCCACTTGCTGGCCACTTTATTAGAAACTCCTAAGTCTTTGTACTTCCACTCGCTGGCCACTTTAGTATAAAAACCTACCTTCATGTACTTCCACTTGCTGGCCACTTTATTAGAAACACTTACCTCCTTGTACTCCCACTCGCCTATCCCTGGTGCTCGGTATATGATTTCTAGGTGGATGCTATTCTGTGCAAAGTGGTTGCTATGGTGTTGTTTTGCAATTACTATGGTATGTCAGCTGATTGCTATGGGGTTGATAAACGACTGTTGTGGTATCTATGATTGCTTCTGTTTTGCTATGCTATGCTATGCAGTGACGCTACGGTACACCAAGTGGTTGCTAGGTGGCTTCTTAGTGCTTTTAAAATGGTTGCTATTGTGTTGCTATGTGGTTTTTGTAATTGCTATTGTGTTCCTAGGAGGTTTCCTTGGTAATACTGTGCTATGATATTCCTGACGGTTGCTATGAGATTGCTAGGCAGTTGCTGTGCAATTACAAGTGGTTGTCATGGTGTTGGAATGCAATTGATATGGTATGCCATGTGGTTGCAATGGGGTTCCTAGACAGTTGCTATGCTATTCCAACTGACTATAGTGTTACTATGCAATATGTGTGTGTGTGTGTGTGTGTGTAATAACAGACAAACCTGTCCTCTCTCTCCTCAGGTAAAGGTGAGCAATCGTACCCGGACCTCCTGGCCCTGGTCATCGCCATCCTGGTCACAGTGATCGTAGCTCTGGGAGTGAAGAACTCAGTGGGCTTCAACAACATCCTGAACGTCATTAACCTGATAGTGTGGGTCTTCATGATGATCGCAGGATTGTTCTTCGTTAGTGGAGCGAACTGGGACGAGGGCCGGTTCCTGCCATTCGGCTGGTCGGGGGTAAAACACATTCCTTTAAATTCTAAAAATATATATTTTTATTATTATTAGTTATTACAAAGACATTATTATTATTATTATTATTATTGTTATTATTATTATTATTATTATTATTATTATTATTATTATTATTATTGTTGTTGTTGTTGTTGTTATATAGTTTTCTTTTTTTTTTATCAAACCCCAAAATGCTGCACATAAGCTAATAAAATCACAACACAAACACAGTTCACATACACAGTACATAATCATTATTAATAAGGATTGATTTGAGAGGCTCAAATGATTTTATATCATAATTGGATTTAATATTAATAATAGTCTGAAGAATAAAAGCTGCAGTTTAAGGTCAAATAACTGAACCAGGCTGCTGAACTGTAACCACTGTGACCTGTGCTGGGCAGGTCATGCAAGGCGCTGCCACCTGCTTCTACGCCTTTATTGGGTTCGACATCATTGCCACGACAGGAGAGGAGGCCAAAAGCCCCAACACGTCCATCCCCTACGCCATCACCGCATCACTGGTCACCTGCCTGACCGCATACGTCTCTGTGAGTAACACACACCTGCACAGACACTGTATATAAATGTATAGATGACATAATCATAGCACAGTGTCCCGTTGACAGTATATTCACATTTGGCCACTTTATTAGAAACATCTGCCGGACTTGCTGCACCCTGTCCTGCTTCTGCATCACCGGGTTGCCATGGCGACCGACCTCAGCTTGCCAGGCTGGCAGGGTGGTGAAGCTGGTAGAGCATATTAAGGTTTCAGGGATGCTGTGTAAGCACAGTGATTAATGACACTGCTCAGTGACGCCAGACAGAAAGCATTGATTTTAAAGCAGAGCTGAGAGCGGTGTTTTATACGGCACCAGCAGGAGCCCAGACTGAGCCCAGACTCCATTCACTTAGCCTCTCCACAGGAAAACACCCAGAGGAAGCAATGGAATAAGATTAATTACAGCGCTGTGCCCACTGTTAGATGAAATGGTTTTGAACCTCGCTTCAAAATCATTAAAAATGAAATGCCTTAGCAGGAACCACATCAGGAAATACACGAGACTATATATCACAATATAGCTGAACACATTTGGTTTGATCTATACAGACTGTAACCAGCATAGACTTCATTAGAAACCCTTACTGAAGCTCTTCCACCCACTGGCCACTTCATTAGAAACCCTTACTGAAGCCCTTCCACCCACTGGCCACTTTATTAGAAACCCTTACTGAAGCTCTTCCACCCACTGGCCACTTCATTAGAAACCCTTACTGAAGCCCTTCCACCCACTGGCCACTTCATTAGAAACCCTTACTGAAGCCCTTCCACTTACTGGCCACTTTATTAGAAACCCTTACTGAAGCCCTTCCACCCACTGGCCACTTTATTAGAAACCCTTACTGAAGCCCTTCCACCCACTGGCCACTTTATTAGAAACCCTTACTGAAGCCCTTCCACTTACTGGCCACTTTATTAGAAACCCTTACTGAAGCTCTTCCACTTACTGGCCACTTTATTAGAAACACCTACCTGCTGCTTCCACTTACTGGCCACTTTATTAGAAACATCTACCAAAGTCATTCCACTCACTGGCCACTTTATTAGAAACACTCAACCTTCTTTCTTCCTTCCAACGCTCTCTCTCTCTCTCTCTCTCTCTCTCTCTCTCTCTCTCTCTCTCTCTCTCTCGCCCTCCCACGTTCCTCACACCTGCAGTCTGGAGTCAGAATAAATCTAACCCTTGTGTTCACACCTGTGAGGCTGTCTGGCGGTTAGCTAACTCACTAATTAGCAGGCTGTGAGTGTCTGTGGCTATTTTAGCCTCAGGCTAAGTTTATGTTTTAATTGGTCCAGTCAGAGCAGTGCTGAGCGCATGTGTGAGGCTCTGAGTGTTTCTGGAAGCCTGTTTAGGGTGATGGTGAGGTAGGGGTCAGTAATGTTGGGGTGTGGTGAGGTAGGGGTCAGTAATGTTGGGGTGTGGTGAGGTGTAGGGGTCAGTAATGTTGGGGTGTGGTGAGGTAGGGGTCAGTAATGTTGGGGGTGTGGTGAGGTAGGGGTCAGTAATGTTGGGATGTGGTGAGGTAGGGGTCGGTAATATTGGGGGTGTGGTGAGGTAGGGGTCAGTAATGTTGGGTGTGGTGAGGTAGGGGTCAGTAATGTTGGGGTGTGGTGAGGTAGGGGTCAGTAATGTTGGGATGTGGTGAGGTAGGGGTCGGTAATATTGGGGATGTGGTGAGGTAGGGGTCGGTAATATTGGGGGTGTGGTGAGGTAGGGGTCAGTAATGTTGGGGTGTGGTGAGGTAGGGGTCAGTAATGTTGGGGGTGTGGTGAGGTAGGGGTCAGTAATGTCGGGTGTGGTGAGGTAGGGGTCAGTAATGTTGGGGTGTGATGAGGTGTAGGGGTTAGTAATGTTGGGGTGTGGTGAGGTGTAGGGGTCAGTAATGTTGGGGGTGTGTCGAGGTGTAGGGGTCAGTAGTGTTGGTGTGTGATGAGGTAGGGATCGGTAATGTTGGGGTGTGATGAGGTGTAGGGGTCAGTAATGTTGGGGTGTGGTGAGGTAGGGGTCAGTAATGTTGGGGGTGTGGTGAGGTAGGGGTCAGTAATGTTGGGGTGTGGTGAGGTAGGGGTCAGTAATGTTGGGGTGTCTCTTTCTCTCTGTAGGTGAGTGTAATACTCACTCTGATGGTGCCGTACACAGAGATTGACGCTGATGCTCCGCTGATGGAGATGTTCTCTCTGCACGGCTTCCAGGCTGCGAAGTACATCGTGGCTATAGGCTCCATCGCTGGACTGACAGTCAGTCTGCTGGGGTCACTCTTCCCCATGCCCAGGATCATCTACGCCATGGCTGGAGATGGTCTGCTCTTCAGGTAAACACAACACAGAAGATCCCAGAAAAAAGCATCCAGCCAACTACAGCAGTTAAGCCCCACCCATTCAGATCTTACAGCAGTTTAACTGTCTGCCCTATCCATTCAGCCTGCAGTCCATTTCACAGCCTACAGTTCATCCCCACCCATTCATGACTCACAGCAGTTTAGCCCCACCCATTAAAACCACAGCAGTTTAGCCCCACCCATTCAGACTACAGCAGTTTAGTCCCACCCATTCAGACTACAGCAGTTTAGCCCCACCCATTCAGACTACAGCAGTTTAGCCCCACCCATCCAGACTACAGCAGTTTAGTCCCACCCATTTATAGCCAACAGCAGTTTAGTCCCACCCATTCATGACCCACAGCAGTTTAGCCCCACCCATCTAGACTACAGCAGATTAGCTCCGCCTCAGTGGGCTCTTGCAGATGTTTGTGTGTCTTTCTTTAGATTCCTGGCCCATGTGAGCACTTACACAGAGACTCCAGTTGTGGCCTGCATCGTGTCCGGTTTTATGGCTGCCCTGCTGGCTCTGCTGGTCAGTCTGCGGGACCTGATCGAGATGATGTCCATCGGCACCCTGCTGGCATACACACTGGTGTCTGTGTGTGTGCTACTGCTTCGCTACCAACCCGAGAGTGACATCCACGGCTTTGTCAACTTCCTCTCTGAGGAGAACGCTAAGCGGAAGGCGGAGGGGGTGCTGGCCGAATGTGAGAAGGATGCATGTTCACCACTGAGTGAAGGGGAGGAGTACGGCGGCCCTCCGACTAACACGTGTGGGGCCAAGAACCTACCGTCGTTGGGGGACAACGAGATGCTGATTGGCAAGTCAGATAAATCCAGTTACACGGCCAGCCATCCGAACTACGGCACCGTGGACATGTCCTCAGGCATCGAATCAGACGAGACCGAAAGCATCTACCTTCAGAAGCTGAAGAAGCTAATGGGCCCTCGATACTACACCATGCGAATCCGCTTGGGTTTGCCCAGTAAAATGGACCGACCCACGGTGTCTACCGGCCGAACGGTCACCCGCTGCGTTCTCTTACTCTTCGTGCTTATCTTCGGCTTCTGTTCGCTCATCATATTCGGCGCTGGCTGCATCTCGGAGGGCCGTTGGTGGGCCGTGATGCTGCTAGTGTTGCAAGTGCTGGTCATCACCCTGTTGATCTTCATCATCATCCAGCAGCCAGAGAATCCTAAACGTCTGCCCTACATGGCGCCCTGTGTGCCCTTCGTCCCAGCCTCCGCCATGCTGGTCAACGTGTACCTCATGCTCAAGCTGTCCAGCATCACCTGGATCCGCTTCGCTGTCTGGTGTTTTGTGGGTGAGCTGCATTTTCAGTACATTCATTAGGTTTTACTCATTCAGCACACTGCAGATTTATACTGGATAAAATTCACATTGCGAATTCACACCGGATTAATATGACATGGGTGACTGGATCAAAATCACTCTTTCACACAATTATTACTGCCAGACTGTAAAAACAGCACACTTAGTAGATTCATACTGGATTCACTCAGCAATTAGTATTGCCACAATGCAACTCCACACATTGGGGTAAAGATTCATACTGGATTCAAGTAGCTACACGGTTTGTACTGCCAATCCCTTGAGGTGGTAAATTACATTTTGTAAACAACATCCAGTATGAATCTACACACACTGCAGATTCATACTGGGTTAAAATCATGGATTTATCGCTATGGTAGCACCACAGATCAGACTAATGCAGCTCTTCAGGTTTTAGGTTTGATATATGTGTATATGTGTGTGTGTGTGTGTTTTTGTGTGTTTGTGTGTGTATGCATATGTGTGTGTGTGTGTGTGTGTGTGTGTGTGTGCATGCGTAGGCGTGTTGATCTACTTCGGCTACGGCATGTGGAACAGCACCCTGGAGATCACAGCGCGCGAGGAGGAAGTCCATGCTAGCACGTACCAACGTTACGACATGGGAGTGGATGACAACTTCGCCGTGGACGACGACCTTTACCCCTCTGGCGGAAACTGGAGACCCCAGAGCAAGGGGGCCAAGCACCAGTCTCCGCGAGAGAACGGGGACCCCTCCGAGGCTCCGGCAGACAGCCTGGACAACCACAGGACCTCCTCATCCCACAGCAGAGCCAAAAGCAAAGGCGGGAAGTCTGACCCGGGCTTCGAGGCATTGGTGGTGGACGACGATTTGGATGATCCGCTGGAATGAGAACGTAATGCTGAATGTACTCATGTGTCCACAGAACCTGCAGAAACCCTTGGGCTAGATGGTTTCCTCTCCTCAGCCGTTTGATTTCACTTCTGTTTTCTGTTGCGTTGACTGGAGTAGTCAGTCACTCCAAACCGGTTCTCCTTGAACTGAACCTGCATAACCTTTGCACATGAGAAGGTGGCGAATGCTTCTGATCGCGTAACGGTTACTCCAAAGACTGCACCGTCCTCTTGCTTTCCACAACTGCCTTTCCTTTAAACAGCTAGGCCCAAAGTCTTCAAGTCTGGGCCTGGAATCTGGGTTCAAGGTAACAGTTCATGTAATGGATTGACCATGTAGTGTCACGTCTACCAAGGATTACAAAGCCCAGGACTGGACACTGATTTCAAGGTCCAGATTTGAAGACATCTGCGCTAAGCTTAGGTTCACCAAACTCTCTGTCTTCACTAAGCACTTAAACAAAGCCTTCCTCTTTACTGCAGCTCCTCATTCATCACGTGCTAAAGACTTTAGCATTCGCTTTTACATCCCTGTTAAAGGAACGGCTCTTTGAAAAATCAGATTTACAAAATATTCATCTTACCCAGGCTGTAGTCAATCACCCGAGACATTTTCGGTGTTCCTCTCTTAGAACTACAAGGCTAATGTTATGAGGGTAAACCCAGGACATCTCTGTAAGTACATGCCTACCTACTCCAGCTCTTTTTCTAAGGTGGCATGAACTTCTAGAAGTGACCAATTATACGCCCTTGGCCACAAAACCTTCATACAGCAAAGAGTGGCTAGGGCCATGGACCCCCCCTGTGTCTATGACCGGTCGGAGTCAATCATTTAGCTTGTCACAATCACAAATAATTTGCATAAAAGTGCGAAAATCTAATCTTGATTTGTTGATGCTAAATTTTAGTTGGTTGTCTAAGGAAATGACAGGGCGACTAGCACCCTGTCACCCCCTAATGTAAACACAGGGTAAGACATGCAGTTAGCACTATACTAACTCACGGCCTTTAGCGATATAACTCAAGGCAACTATCTACGGAATTTGTCAGAGGGTATATGGGTCAGAAAGTCTCAATTTGTCACATGTAGGGAAGTGACAAAGGAAAATGACCAGTTGTGAACACGGGATATGACATGCAGTGAGAAAGCCATTCATAGTATCTCTAGACAAATGTCTACGATTGGCCTTAGAACTTTGTCTGCGACAACCATTTAGTTTGCTTCACAATTCATTTGCATAACAGTAGGGCCTCACTGTCGCTAAATTACAAGTTACATAAGTTACAAATTGCATCTGCGTCTATAGGAAATGACTGGCTGCCTGGCACTCTGTTGCCCCCTAATGTCAACAGCAGAGAAGGCATGCAGTTACTTATGCTTGTCTGTTAGCGGTGTAGCTTACGTCTTTGATTGGTCCGAATGTGTTGGTTTTTTGCAGCTACATACAAATTTTTGTATTCAGGCATGCATTTAGCACCTTGTTCATTAGCAGTGTAGCTAAAAACAACTTCAGACTCCAACCATGTCTTGACTGATTGTCTACATTTGGGGTAAGAATGGGAACTGGTTAATTTTTGACCAAATATTATAGCCATAAAATGCAAAACACAAGCCGTAGCTCCACCACCAGCGCTAAGACACTAATTTGTGCTGCTGACTGTTTCTCCATGAGGTTTTCAAACACCTCAAACATTTTAAACAGACATAAAAAGCATTCTCTCCTCCACTGCTCCAACGTCTAGCCCAAGAGGTGGCCACAAGTAGTGATCGGACTTTGCTTGCAATAGTGCCTTCATCCGTCAGTGTGTGCTTTATCTCTGACCATCACGATGCTCACGCTCGTCTGTTCTACCTACGTCTGTGTCTTTCTCTTCTTTCAGTTCTTTCTGTGAAATGTTATGAAAGGCATGATATCTTGAGTTTTCAGTGAACAGTTTTCTTTATCAATTGTGCCTGTCAGTGAGTCCATCGCCATTTTCACCCCTCGCTCTGCATACGTGACCCCACCACATCCTTGCAAGCAGGCAGCTCTGTGTACATAGCATGTGAACTACAGTATGGATTGTGTCTCCTGGCTGGTCGCGGTCTCCTTTGAGAGGACAGAACGAGGCAAATGGAGAGAAAGAAAAGAGATTTGCATGTAATTCTGGGAGCCTATTAAACCTAATAAGGAATAATGGAACTAGGCCCAAATGTCAGTTTGAAGGAATAGTTTGGTGAAAAATGAAGCGCACACAGTTTTCCATTGCAGTTACACCAAATGTAGTCAAGCTGCCATGAGCTGTTTGGTGTCAGAAGTGGTACCCTGGAGCTACGAGGCTAACTATCAAGTAACGGAAGCTTCAATCCAAAAATTAGAACAGTGTCATCTTAAGGCCTGATCTGTGTGAATACTTTAGCTCATATTTATTGATAACAGTCTGAACTGTAACAGAAACCACATAAGGAGATCTATGAGAAATTACTCAGGCTTTGAGAAGAGTGTGTGGTGATGTTATACCTTTGCAAAGCTGAGCTTTTGTAAATAACACAATTAGCAACATTAGCCTTGAAGCTCCAGTGTAAAAGTAAGGAACTGGGATGACTGTGTAAATTGGATTTTTTTGGCTAAACTAATCCTTAAGAGATATTAGAAATGCAGCACAACAGGAGGCCTTGTGTAAAATGGAAATGCACAGAACTCACCTGCCATGTCCCTTTTGACACCTCAAGAGGTGGCAAATCCAGGTCCAGAAAGGAAAACTCCACTCTGGGTTGAGGTGGTTTTATATTTTCTGGACCTGGATTTGCCACCATTGCGAGTCCTTTGGGTAGACTAAAAAATTCCATCTCACTGCCTTAACCCCTTAAAATCCTGACCTGTTGTTCCATTCGATTAGGGTTCTCAATATGTTGATAGTCCCCTACTGGACAGATCAGTGTAACATCACAATATCAATAATTCTGTTGCTGTGATATCAATAAGCATCAAACCCATGACCTCCTGATACCATGTCGTCTTCTGTTCTGACCTGGCACAAGCAATTTGTCATGTAATGATCTAATTTTACAATTAAAAAGCATCTTGTTTGACTCGCAAGTCTTTATGCTTGTGGCTAAAACCTTAAAATCTAATCAGGAAAAACCCAAAAGCAAATTGCATGAAAGGAACAAGTGCAAACAGGATATAAAAGACATGGTTTAGAATAGCATCTAAATAAAGTGTTAACAGCATATGACTTATTATTATATTGTATGGTATCTACTGTTCCATAAAGTCAGAGATATATAGTACTGTGCAAAAGTTTTAGCACCTTGGAAAGAAAAGCTCCTTCTGTGGTCTTCTCTGCTCAGTAAAACACTAATATTAGAATAATCACTAATAATAACACTCCTACAGAAGGTGGTGGTGGTTCTCCATCACAGTGTTAATCATTAGAACATCTCCAAAGTTCTCCTCATGGAGTCTAGTATTATTTAGAGTTCTCCTCAGATCAACACCTGGTTTGGTGGTAAATCAGGGCTTAATGATGGTAAATCAGGTGAGCTGCTGCTGCTGCTGCTGAATTTATAATGTAACCATTTAGACAAACACTAACATTATGAAAGCAACATTGCCAAAACATTAAAACCACACTGATATCACACCAATATTTAGTGAACATAACAAATGGTTTTTAAACTAAAGAACTGGAGCATTTATTTAAAAGTTAAACTGACAACAAAACATTTAAATGATGAATCCATAACTTTTACACGTAATAAATGTGAAAACCTTTTATTCAGTTGTGAAAAAAAAAGGTCTGGGGACATCCAGGAAACATGACATGACTGATTCAATATTCTAATAATCAAAAGTCAAACCCTTTTAGTTGGGAAGGGAACAGTACTGTATATGAGAGTGTGGAACTGAATTATGGATTTTAAGGGGTTAAAAGTGAATAGGCTGTCAATGCTACACTCTAAATTCCCTCATTGTGCAGACCCTGATTGTGTAGATGTTCTTTAAATGAGCTTTATCTGGGGCCTCGGTTGGTGCGTGGTGTGAACGCTCCCGTCCCTGTGGCGTTTTTGTTGTTGTTGTTGTTGTTGTGGGCCGTGTAGCATGTGGAGCTGCCACAGGAGTAAAAACGTGTCGCTAAGTATTTGCATGTGCAATGACCACAACGAGACATAATACGACTCTCTGATGTAGCAGAAAGCCATGTCCCAGACTTCCTCCGGTTTACAGAGCTAAGCCAAAGCCTGCAGCCCTGCTCACTGCATCAGACACGAGATGCTATCTGACCTGCAGAAAAAGCGAGGGAGGTTTTTTTAAACAGGTGTTTCCTAACTTCAGGTTTTCTGTGGGTAACCCGATACGGCTGGGGTGGCGCTCCGGCGACCCACCACACGAACTAGAGCTAAAGTGGCGAAGGCCTCTATTTTTATTGATCTCTTTTTGGAAGGAAACGACTCCTTGTTTTTGTTTTAACAGTCACCGTACCTCCATCTAGATTAGAGCACTGGAACATACTTAGGATAAAACATGGACGAACTTCAAGACTTCATTTGTGGGAGCATAAATTAGGCATTTTTGTGAGGTGCTTTGTTTAATAAAGGCTGATTTCATTAAGGTCTATTAATTACGACCTTTATCAGAAGATAATTGGAGGTGTGTTTTGTGTAAATCACAAATAATGTGTTGTACTAATGCAGAGTAAACACAGTGTTACCACCCTGTTATGCAGCTTATTGAACATGAATTAAGGCTAATTTACATTCATATGTGTGTAACTGTAACTTTGATTCATATGGGCTTTACACAGTGTCAGGTATATTGCTGTATGTGAGTAAATTGAGTTTAATAATCTCTAATACATCAAGAGGCATTCCCTGTTCTAAAGTGAGGTTCTGCTGATTACTAATTAGAGACTAAAAAGCCCTAAATAAGTGTTTAACAAGTCAGTTTGCATCACAGATTCACTCAGGAGTTCAGTTTATCAGGGTTTGTTTTTTTTAAAACATCTGTCCAGCTAATGGACAGCTAATGTAATGGACATGTAAAGTCTAGGTTCTACTCATAGACTAAACAGCACTGAATAATCTGTATAACAGGGTGGTAACACAGTGTTTAATGTGTATTCACATAATAAATAATGTCATTATTAGTGATTTTCACATATTGTGTACCAATACAAATAAATACTAATTCTAATTGTAGAACCTAGAATCTAGAACCCACTTGTATTAAATTGCTGCCAGTTACAATTACTAATAACATGCAGACTAGGTAAGAGTAACAAAGTAGGTTTTAGTAACAAAAAAATGACTAATTATGCATTTGTTTGTGAGTTTCATGTGAACAGGTCTCAGCTTATGTACTGAAAAGGGTCTTAATGAATAGAGTTGAATAGAATTAGTCTGATTAAATGTCTAGTTCAGACATTTTTGAACAAAGAACATCTTAATGCTTAATGCTTTATCCTAATTTCTGGTTCTTAAAATATATACAGGTGTAAGAAATTGTTATGAAAAGAGATATTTTATTATGATTCTATTTAAAACTATATCAAATTAATGCTGCCTCTAGGTTGCTTTCGGAAAGTTCAGCTACTAGTTGTTTATTTAGTCTCGGCGATGCGGCGCGGTGTTGTTCTTGTGAGGTATCTTTCCTGCCGCAGCGAGTTCATTTGGTGTTTGTTCAGGAACATGTTGAGGTTGGCTTCCGCCTGTGAACCCGATATTTGTTTTTGCTGTATATTTTGGTACTGAGTGGATGTGTTCTTGTACTCTGGTTTGAAAAGAAAAAAAAACAGAAAAAGATCTCTTATTGTTTCTTCCATTTGTGGTTCTGCTGCCCGTCGCACTGTGTGTAATGAGATGTTGATATTGCCTCCATGCAAAAATGAAAGTTATTTATTGCAGATCTGATAAAGCGTCACTCTTGCTTTGACTTTCTTTTGCTTAAAGATGGTATCACGCCACTCTGGGATCAGCTTCGAGGAAAACTGTGCGTGGGTGGCAGACCTGAGGACCGGATTCATGAGCGCTGAACTTCAGATAAACACTGGACTCTTCTTAAATGTGGTTAAATGTGGATATTTAGGGCCGTACACCTTAAAAAGGATTATCTTCAGTGGTTCCCTAAATCAGTGAATGCTTATAGAAATATAACCACTGACATAATCGCTTTAATCTAAAAGAACCTTTTAGAAAACGCTCCTTTATAACCCATTTTAAGGTAAACACACTAAGCATGAGAGTGTCTACCTGTAAAACTTTCTATAACATTAGATTAAACCCAAATAAACAGAATGTCAGCGATCAATGAGCATGTCCACCTGTAATTAACTCTATATAACCTTAGAATAAACCCAAATAAACATAAAGTCAGTGGTCAGTGAGAGTGTCCACCTGTAATTAATTCTATATAACGTTAGAATGAACCCAAATAAACATAAAGTCAGTGGTCAGTGAGGGTCTACCTGTAATTAACTCTATATAACATTAGAATAAACCCAAATAAACATAAAGTCAGTGGTCAGTGAGAGTGTCTACCTGTAATTAACTCTATATAACATTAGAATAAACCCAAATAAACATAAAGTCAGTAGTCAGTGAGAGCGTCTACCTGTAATTAACTCTATATAACATTAGAATAAACCCACATAAACATAAAGTCAGTGGTCAGTGAGAGCGTCTACCTGTAATTAACTCTATATAACATTAGAATAAACCCACATAAACATAAAGTCAGTGGTCAGTGAGAGCGCCTACTTGTAATTAACTCTATATAACATTAGAATAAACCCAAATAAACATAAAGTCAGTAGTCAGTGAGAGCGTCTACCTGTAATTAACTCTATATAACATTAGAATAAACCCACATAAACATAAAGTCAGTGGTCAGTGAGAGCGTCTACCTGTAATTAACTCTATATAACATTAGAATAAACCCAAATAAACAGAAAGTCAGTGGTCAGTGAGTGTCTACCTGTAATTAACTCTATATAACATTAGAATAAACCCAAATAAACATAAAGTCAGTGGTCAGAATATGCTTTTGATCAGTAAAGGTATTGGAATGCTGGTTAGAAGAGCACTTTTGAGAAGATTCAGATTTTGCTGAAACTCTCGTGAATCTGGACCCTCGTCTGTTTTCTTCTGGGGATGTGGGCGGGTGTTGGAAGGGTCTAGACTGGCACTGGTCCTAGTACATTCCTGTGTGTGAAACACAAGCATACTGAAAGGGTTGCCATGGTCTATGCAAAGGTATGAGACACACACACCCTTGCTCACATACACACTCACACACATTACACACTAACAAAAACATACGACTCTATTTCATCACCATCGCCACACTGGTGGTCTATGTCACTGTGGAACAATATGGTTTTGAGGCGTTCAAACCATGCTGTTACACTGCAGAACATGATATTCCAGCAAGGGAAAGCATCTCCACTGAGGGGAATATGTGTACTGTTTCTCATTATGATACGTAGGGAAGATTATTATTATTATAAGTGTATTTTAGATATTTTACTTGTCTAAATCAAATCTAGTGATGTCATATATTATATTATATTAATTGATATTATATTTTATTATATTATATGTTGTGGTCAAAGTAGTTCAAACTGGTCATCCATGAAAAAACATATTATTTGTGGTAATCCAGTTGATTAACCAGCTCTTCACCAGCATAGCTTACACTATATGTCCAAATGTTTGTGGACACCCCTTCTAATGAATACATTCAGCTACCCATTGCTGACACAGAGGTGCAAATGCACACACAGCTTGTCTAGTCCCTGTAGAGAAGAAGTACTGCCAATAAAATAGGACTCTCTGGAGCAGATCATCACCATGCTGCCAAACGCCAGGCGTGGGCTAGAGGGGTATAAAGCCCCCCAGCATTGAGGAGCTGTGGAGCAGTGGAGGAGCTGTGTTCTCTGGAATGATGGTGGAGGAGCTCCATCCAGTACTTTTGGGATGAGTTGGGGATGATGAGGTGGGGTGATGATCATCTAACATCCTGACCTCACTGATGCTTTTGTCATTGAATGCAATCAAATCCTCACAGCAATGCTCCTCCAGAATCTAGTAGAAAGTCTTCTTCTCTGGACAGTAGAGACAGTTACTCCAACAGAAGCAGGATCAGCTTTTTTAATGTTTTCTATGAGTTTGATGGATTTGCTGGTCTATCAGCATGACCAGCTTGACCAAGCTGATTGTCAAGGTGTTCAGACTGGTGAGCTAGGGTGTGCATTTTGGACAAGCTGGTCACTCTATACCAATGCGGTCATAATGGTTATATACAGTTCAGTAGAAATATGTAGAATAATCCCATGATGACCAATATTAGACATATTCTCCACAGTCCAGAGGCTTCCCCTTGTCATGATATCATGTTTTTCAGTGCTTTGAGGTCATACAGTCAGGCCTGAGTGTGTCTGCACTGTATGTCTGCTCAGACATGGACACACACCACAGCTGGGGAAGAGCTCTGCCTCTTCACACACTCTACACTTATGAGCCTCTCATAAGAAAACATCCCCTTCATTCCCTATCTGTCATTGCTGTCAGTCCTCTACATGTTCTGTGTAATAATCGTTCTAATGGTGCTCCTCATACAGTACTGGTCAAATGTTTGGACACACCCTGATGGAAGTGTGTTAAAGATGCTCTGATCTACAGGTTTAGGCTGAAAGAGGTTCAGCACTCTTAAGAATGAAGGTTTATGAAGGGTTATTTTAGTGATAAGAATTCTAATGGAGAAGTGTGAACTCATTTTTAAGGTTCTACACTTTCACATCTCCAAAAACAACATGGTTCTTTGAGTAATGATGTAGAAGAACCACTTTCCCCCATATAGAACCGGGATTGTAATAAAGATATGTGAATGTGAAGAACCTTTACATCAAGCAAAAGATTCTTTTAGCCGTTAAGAGCCGTTTATCAATTTTAATTTTTTTTTGATGGATGCTACAAAAGAACCACATGTAATTCCATAAAGAACCATGCTTGCAATACAGATGTGTTGTGTGAGTGTGGAGAAAGCCAAAAGAATCATTTACTTGCTGTAAAGGTTCCTTAATTCAAAGGTTCTCCAGATTCACACATCTCATGTTTCTTCTTTAGGGAACCAAAAGTGGTTCTGCTATGGCATCGCTCAAAGAACCATTTATAGCACCTTTATGTCCAAGATCTTATAACAGAGTTGGTGTGTGTATGAATTTATTAACAATTAAGGATGTTATGGTTATGTCCACATCAGTATATCAACACTGTCATCCAAAAACCTTGTATCTCCAGGTTTTCTTCATGTGATTCTGGCAGTTGTTCTTGATATAGTATCTGAATTTCATGAGGAATGAACCATTGAAAGTTGACTGCTGTTTGGAGATATGAGGCTTTTGTGCAACAGTGATGAAATTAATGATTAAGTGGGCATAGAGGGCAGGGAAGGGGTGGGGTCTATGCTAAGGACACACCCATGCTAAAACGATGGGTCTTTTTTCTGAAGGGCTAATATAAACTGTAGGTTGTACAAAAGGGCTCTAAAACATGATCAATACTGATTAAGGCACTGATACCTAAAAGAAACCCCAATTCCCAGAAACCCTAGGGGTAATTAATGCCAACCAGACACCCCTGGTGGTCACAGCATTGGAGACTGTGACAAAGAGTGCTGACCGATACAGTACATAGAGCTGAGAGAAGGAAAGAAAAAGAGATGTTTTGAAGAAGGAGAAAGTAGAAGAAAAAAGCTGAAGAGATCAAAGCTCAATAGCTCAGCTTTGATCTTTTGTTTAACAGTTTAAAGAGCTGTATCTAAAGAACAACTGCTAATATAAACTGTAGGTTGTACAAAAGGGCTCTACAGAACCCATAACCCTGCTGAAGGGTAGATGGTTTCAGATGGTCTGAACTGGTTTGTGATGGTCAAGGTGGTTGAAAAGCTGCTCATCCAGATGAAAGCATGCTTAATACAGGTTAAGCTGGTTGTCCATCTTGGTTCTTGACTTGGTTGATTGTCAAGCAGTTCATGCTGGTTGACCAGTGTCGTCATGCTGCCCAACAAACTCGGTCATGCCAATCATCCAGCATGGTCAGGCTGGTCAGACTGATCAACCAGCTTGTTCATGTTAGTCAAGCTGGTCAACGAGCTTGGTCATACTGGATGACTAGCTTGATCAGGTTGGTCATGCTGAATGACCAGCTGAAACATACTCTATGCTGGTCAATGATTACACTGGTCAACCAGCTTAAGTTTGAGATAGACCGGATGTTTAATTTCAGCATAGAAATGTAAGGGGTCAGTGTGTGCTGCCGCCTACCAGCAGAGGGCGAAGGAAGCTAGGCACTGTTCCCTAAGGGAACTCCACTTCCCAGAACCCCTAGGGGTAATCAGTGCCAACCAGACACACCTGGTGGTCACAGCATTTAAGACCGTAACAAAGAGCGCTTCTCTGTCACACCTTTGTAGAGGGGTGACCGGTGCGGTACGGTACAGAGAGCTGAGAGAAGGAAGGAAAGAGAGCTGTTTAAAAAAAGAAAGTAGATGAAAAAAGCTGAAGAGATCAAAGCTCCACACTCAAACAGCTCAAAGAAAGCTTTAATATTTTGTTTTATTGTTTAAAGATCTGCTTTGGTTTTTATTTTGAGAGAGAGACGGACAGACGAGATTTCCTTTAGTTGTGTTTGTGCTAACTGTGCTTAGTCTGACCTCCTTTGTTTGGTTTTCCCGCCTTTTTTATGTCATTATTCTAAGGAGTGCAATTCCACCCCTTACCTGCGTTTGCTGGAGGCACAGTTGCAAGGTGTTCCTCCACTGCCAGGGTTGCTGGTTCAAATCTGGTTGGGAGCAACATTCCTCCCACAGTGCACAAAAACACCCACGGTCACCTTCCTGACATCACGTTAACCCTGTCCTTGCTGGTTCTCCTCTCTGCACTTGGGTCCAGTCCCTGACCGTTCCGTTCGAAACTGAGTGTCAGTACTGCTGTACACTGCTGTACATCACTGCCTGCAAACAATATTCAATAATTTAATGATATAAAATTAGGTTCTATAATATATTAAAGATTAAGGTTAATATATGAACATAAAATGAACATTCTTCATCCATAGCATTAAAACCAGGCAGCAGAAGTGAGGAACACTGATGACCTGGCTCCAGTGTCTCCTGTGAATCAGCAGGTGAACAGTCAGTTCTTGAAGGTGATGAAGATGATGAAGGTGATGATGCAGGAAAAATGGACAAGCCTTCTGAAGACACTTTGACAAGAACCAAACTGTGATGTTCTAGATAATGACTGGGTCAGAACATCATTAGGCAGGTCTTGTGGGGTGTTCCTTCCTAGTATGCAGTGGTCAGTACCTACCAAAAGTGCTCCAAGGTGACGGGTCAAGGGACACTGATGCTTATGGAGGTCCCGCCCACCTCACAACTTACAGGGCTTAAAGGATCTACAGCTGATGTTTAAAGGTGTCCAGATACCACAGGACACCTTCGGAGGTCTTGTGAAGTCAATGCTTTGACGGGTCAGAGCTGTTATGATGGAACGAGTGGGAACTACTCAATAGGTTTTAATGTTATGGCTGTTTTGTGAGGTATGTGTCCAAACATTTGCTTGGTACTGTTCTTACAAATGTATTATATGCAATAAGAACGTGGTTGAGGGTTGAGGGTTCTTCCCAAACTGCATAAAACCCCTCGTATGAGTAACCTGTGTATATACTGTATATTTCGCTCGTGGTTATGCAATCAAACTCCGTTGAACCAAAGCTTGACCTCGCCATGTTTATCTCCCAAACGCCCCTAATTCTTCTACTGATACTGTTTAGCTGAAATGCTAGAGAGGACGTTGTGTTCTTTCCTGAAACGGTCTTCCACTGTAGGTCAAGGTCTCTCTTTCAGTGATACAGTTGTAATCAGTGCAGCTTTGTGTCTTTCAGTCAATAGTAACAAAACCTTTGATGGAGGACAAACAGACCCCACATGTCCATCTACACCAGCAGCCTGATTCCGTCCTCTAATCTAGTCCTAAAGAACCCCAAACCACTGCTAATAATGAAAGCTGGAGCCAGTCAGCTGGAACTATCAATCAGAATACAAGACCTACTACTTTATTAGAAACCCCTCACTTGTACACTATATGCACAAATGTTTGCGGAAACCCCTTCAAATGAAATCATTAAGCTACAGTCAAATACATACACACACACAGCTTGTCTAGTCCCTGTAGAGAAGAAGTACTGCCAATAGAATAGGACTCTCTGGAGCAGATCAACATCATGACCCTATTGGCTCCATGCTGCCTAATGCCAGGTGTGGGCTAGAGGGGTATAAAGCCCCCCAGCATTGAGGAGCTGTGGAGCAGTGGAAGAGCTGTGTTCTCTGGAATGATGGTGGAGGAGCTCCATCCAGTACTTTTGGGATGAGTTGGGGATGAGGAAGTGGGGCGGTGATCATCATCCAACATCCTGACCTCACTAACACTATTATGGCTAAATGCAATGAAATCCTCACAGCAATGCTCCTCCAGAATCTAGTAGAAAGTCTTTGTCTTGGACAGTAGAGACAGTTACTCCAACAGAAGCAGGAGAAACTCTTTAATACTCTTGATTTCAGAAGAAGCAGTGAATGAGCAGATGTCCCAATACTTTTGTCCATATAATGTAACTCTAACTGTAGCCCATCATCTGAAACACAGATTAGTGTTTACTATGTGCTAGTTTCTGACCACACAGCTATTCCTATGGTAGACTCTCAAGTCAACCTAGCAATGACAACAACACTGACCACTCCGGATACACTCGTAGCAGTAGTACACATATTATTATTTATATATACATACACACACACACACACACACACACACACCATCAACACTATCATGTCAGAGTCAATGCTGTGCTGAGAACGAACAACTAGGGGGTTTCTAATAAAGTGGCCAGTGAGTGGAAGCACAAGGTAGGGGTTTCTAATAAAGTGGCCACCCTGTGCACTCTAGCTGTGGTTTGTTTGTTTGTTTGTTTGTTTGTTTGTTTGTGTGAACACCTGCAGATGGAGTCCTGGTGTGGAAACCTGCCACCTTCTCTTCCAGACAGATGTGAGGGGGGCAGCAGGGCAGCGGAGTGGGCCTAAGCCCAGCACAGTGCTTCCACTTTCAGCTGGATCTCTCTCCTCCTGCTGCTCAGGGTCACACTATGCCGCCTCACGCCAGCCTGCTCACCTTCAGGTTCTGATTCTTCAACTGGTGTCATTCCTCCTGTCGTTTGATTAAAAGCAGAACTCTGGCAGAGGAGGACCTTTTTCTTTCACACCAGCAAAAGTTCATGTAATTATGTTCAAAACTAGATTTCATATATTTAAGAGTTTAAATCTATTTTTTAATCATGTTTAGTTTTAGATTTCTGTAAAATCTAATGCCACTAAACTGTGGCCAAATACAAACCATACAGTTTTGCCACCCCCAATTTTAAAATCTTTCAAATTCTGACTTGGAAGCATTTTTGTAGGTGTTTCTAATAAAGTGGCCAGTTATTGGAAGCATGATGTCATTTAAGAGTAATGGTAGTTGGTAACTGACTATAATTGTTCAGTAGTTGTCATTTTGGTCCTAGGGGTGCCAACACTTTTGCATAAGATTGTACGTAGCTTGTGGTTAATCCTTTAGCGTCCCGCACTCTCAGTCCAGTGATCCATCAGAATTACTAAAAGTGAGTCACACATACACCTCCCTCTGGATCTGTCTGAGAGGGTTAACCTCCAATCAGTGCTCCTCCATCAGCCCTGCTTTAGTGATCTGTCTGAGAATCGATGACTGCCAGAGAGAGGCTGAGGACTGATGCAGAGCATTAGACTGGACACATAGCAGCTGCTGGACAGGCAATCACACTGACCCCACAGAGATGCCCATTATCCCACTCTCCCACAGGCCCTGCCTCACCTTGCTCAGTCTTCCTGCAGTGAACTGACTGCATTCATTAAAGTGTTTTAATTAAGTTTAATCTACAATAAACATGAAAAGCAATTTTAGATAACAACATGGACATCACGAGAAGGTACTTTTATATTAAATACCACAGGACATACTTTTAGATTATAATCAATGAAGGGTTTAGATAAAAAAAGGTAAATGAGTTTCCACAAAAGCATTTTTCATTAGATTAAAGAAAATGTGTTTTATATTCAAAATAGTATTTTTAGTTTATATTTGGAGTAAAAGGTTCTAGATTATATTTCCACATTAACATCATTCTTTACATTTAATTAACATTCTTTACATTAACAAAACACTTTGGGATGGATTTAAAAACATGATTGGACATTTATACAACAAACTGTCCTTTTAGATTAGATTTTATAAGGATGCTTCTAGATTAGATTAATAGGAAATCACTTTGATTAGATTTAACAAAATGTATTTTTAAATTACACATGATACTTTTTGAAAATGGGTTCTAGATTAGATTTTAAAAATAACCAAAAAGGATGTAGGTTAGATGAAAAAAATATCAATTTAGATTAGATTTAAGTAAAAACATGCTTTTAGATTTCATTAAGGACATTTTTAGATTAGTTTAAACAAAATTGTCCTTTTATATTATACATCAAATCTGTTCTTTTAGATTAAACAGTTCTCAGAAAGATACTTCTAGATTAGACAAAACTGAGACACAGTTAGATTAGATTAAAAAAAAATATCTTTTTGTAGATTTACCTAAAGGCACCTTTTAGGTTGCATTCAATTAGGTCACTATTAGAACAGATTTTATTAAATGCACAATTATATTAAATCCAGCAAGAGCTTTTAGATTACATTTAACTAAAAATAAGATTTGTAATTAGATTCAACAACATTTTAGACTCATAATGTACATTTAGATTAGAAACAGTTTTCTGGATTGTGACAGATGTGGACCAGAACTACTTTCTTTAAGATTTCCAACACAACCTTCAGCAGTTCAACACTTATCTTATGTAAGCAGAGATAATCCTGCTGGAGAGTTAAAGAGACGCTTCAGTGTGGAAAACAAATCACTGTTTATTTAATAAAACATAACATTGAAACAAATAAATAACCAGCTTATACAGGAAATCTCAGACAATGATTTTCTGTTTTGTATCAAAAATGTTACCAGAAATCATCTTAAATCCAGCCTGAATATCTAATCTTATAATGAGCTGTAGCTGATTTTTATTTAAGATCATTTAACTATTTATCCAGATGATTTTAATCTGAACTGTTTGGGTTCTTTCATACAAGTGAAAATGATTTTGGTAGAATCATTTAAATCGATAAAATTACTTAAAACATGTAAACCATATGTACAAAAGTTCAGTTATTATTTTTGATTATGATATAATAATAATAATAATAATAATACAGTGGTCTCAATGGATAATATTAGATATTTAGGTTTGATTTAAGACTCACTGAGATCATTTGTTTTTGCAGTGTAAAGGTAAAAAAAAAAGAAAAAACATGAACTGGGAGTCGTTATATTCCTCCCACATGAACACAAAACAATTTCACAAAATTTAGAATTGAAAGCAGATGCTGAAAAACTGTTAGTGTTCCAGACCCCAAAACACTGCGAAGGGTCCTATTTGTAACAGAAATTAGAATTTAACACAAACAAATTATGATCATTAAAAACATTTAAAAGCCTCCTTCAGTCTTAGTCCTCTGATGGCCGCAGGTTTCGTATCACTGTCCGGCTGCATTACGCAACTCTGTCCAGTTCGGATGATCCTGAGGCCTGGATGCTGGCTCAGGCAGACAGTAAAAATCCACATCGTGACCAGAGAGGCTTGGGTAAGCCCAGAGAGAGAGAGAGAGAGAGAGAGAGAGAGAGAGAGAGAGAGAGGGAGAGAGGGGTCAGGATTTGACTGAGTGTAATAAGATGCTTAGGCTCCTCTGGGCAGCTGGAGAGTAATCCTGCGGCCTACACGTGAGCGCTCTTGGCGTGGTTGGTGGAGGAGGGGTTGGTGGGTGTGGTCTGGCCGTGTCTGGAGTAATAGAAGCGGTTGCTGTCTGCGTACGGCGCTGATGACTCCAGCGAGCAGCAGACGATCATGCAGCCGCCCAGCAGAGAGAACGCAGCCCCGACCCAGCCGGAGTACAGCGAGAAGCCGAACGCCATCAGGCCCTGCTCCTGGTGGGCTCCGATGGGGAACCACACGGTGGATATGATCCCACACAGAGCTGGAGAGACACATAAACACACACCATATACTCAATATCATTTCATATACACTACCGGTCAAAGGTTTTGGAACACCCCCGCTGTTTTTGGTAGTGATCCAGTGGCAAGCCTGCTTTTCCTACTTCACCATCTCAGCACTGACTCTCTTACTGCCCCTCCACCTGCAGTCAGGCCTGCAGCTCCAGGGCTTCTCCTCACAGCTGGAACTGAGACCTGCTCCAGTGTTGAGCTCCAGAGATACAGGGTGCTGCTGACTCTCAGAAACTAGTCTGCTGATGCTGTTGTGGGTTTGAGTGGATCAGACCTCCAGACCTCTTCAGTTTCCTCCAGTTTCCAGTGTTTTTCTGATGGTTGATGGTTTTGATGGGTGCTAGGTCCATTGATACAATGACTTGTTCTCTAAAATGTTACATTACTTTTTTTTTATTACCTTTGTGTACCGCCACTGGACTTAAAGTGCTTTGTTGTCAATAAAAACTAAAAACTGGGGGTGTTCTAAAACTTTTGACCTGTAGCGTATATCATTTATATGAAACACTCTGCATAATTATAATAAAAAACAGTAAAGACAGACATGACTATATAATAAACATATACTATAAGATATAGGATAAACGGACTGATTCAGAGGGGGGGTTTGGTGGGTTTGGGGGTTTGGTGTGAAACGCTCGGTTCTAGATAATCTCCCCCAGTCAGAGCTGGAGTTCTACACTGGAGGTTCTAGATAAGCTCCCCAGTCAGAGCTGTTCTACAGTGGAGGTTCTAGATAAGCTCCCCCAGTCAGAGCTGTGGTTCTACAGTGGAGGTTCTAGATAAGCTCCCCCAGTCAGAGCTGTGGTTCTACAGTGGAGGTGAAGGGAAGCAGACGTCTGAAGGTCTACTAAAAGCTCCTCACAGAAAGTTCTTCACCTAATGGTGATGAAGACGCTGCCTGATGCCTGAGACACGGTTCTACCAGAGTTCTGAGAAGAGCTCGGCTCTAGAACCTGCTTTTAGAACCAGATCATTAAAATGGTGGAGGGATACATGCTGCAGGGTGTAGTGCAGCTACAGAAAGTAGTCCCTAAAGAAAACTGGATTAGTGGAGATTCTCTATTCACTATTTTACCTTCATCATCATCATCATCATCTTCATCATCACATATAAAACTCAGAAGACTCGTGTAGCTGCACTGGTGGGTTTGGATAGAAGGTAAATTATGGGCTGTATCTGTGTTGTAGTCATGGCGACCGACGCCTGCTTCCATTCACCTGTACAGAGATCAGAGTGGGTCAGTTTCTCTACAGTGAAGCTCAGTTTCATACTGAACTTGAAAGACTGGGATTAATTTCTCCAGTCCAGACCCATCTTTTGTTCAGTGTGAGCTGAACTGAGTTTGGAGAATGCTGCTGTTTGGGACACAGAGCTGCACTCCCTCGTATCAGCGCTGAGGACCTGTATGTGTGCTGGCGATATGAATGTACTAATGTAGTGTAAGCAGAAAGAAGAGAAACAATAACACTAGTCTGATTATCTTGGCTCTGTACGTGACACACGAACCCCACCCCCAACCCCCAACCCCCAGTTTACAGGAAGTGAGTGAGGTTTGAATGTTTCAAGGCTAATTAAGAGTAAATGGTGAGAGACGAGTCCAGTGGGAGGAAGGGGATGGAGCTGAGTGAGTCAGAATAAAATCAACACCTGCTTTCTAGGAACGTCAGTATGAAGCAGAGACGTGATGAGAAGGGGAACACAGCCTTTCCGAACAGTGCAGAATAAACCAATAACCCCTCCACAATCTGTAATCACAGCCCTCTCGAAAGCTGCTGAGGGTTCAGGGATATCGGAGTGACCGTCAGAGTATCTACTCATGCTATTGGTCTTAGTCCTGATACAACATTGCTAGAAGAGTACACTGTGTACTTCTACAGAGAAGTTATTTCTTTGGTCATTTTGAACCTCTATTAATAGTCCAGCTCATTTTTATGCTTTCTGAAACCTGAAGCTCTATTAATAGCCTAAAAGGTTTCCTGTCCATAGCTGTACCTTTTAATTTAATTTAATGTATTTGTTTATTAAATCTCTATCAATATCAGAATGTTTGGCTCCTTTTGAACCACTAGCAGTAGCTGTATAATTATTTTTGTACTTTTAAAATCTATGATAGCTGTACATTAATATTTTTAACTCTTTGAAGCTGTAGGTTTATTTTTTTGTACTATGGTTAGGGTTTGGGGTTTAGGGTTAGGGTTTGGGGTTTAGGGTTACATTGTACTTTGTACTTTTTTTTTTTTTTACCTCTATACACAGGTGAAAGTTCATTTTTGTACTTTCTGAACCTTTATCAATAGCCATACGTGTCTTTTTGTTACTTTTGGACCTCCACCAGTAGCTTTATGTTTTGGTTTTATTATCTCTAAACTCTAAAAGCTGTAGATTCTGATTTTTTATTCATTTATTTTTATCTGTATTGATAAGTGGAAATAATTGTAATATTTTTTTAACTGTTCTAAATAGACATAAATTAATTTGTTGTTTTTTTATCTCTATTTATAGACACATTTATTTCTGTACCTTTTGAATTGGCATCCATAGCAGCTGCTGCTGTTGCTGTTGCTGCTGCTGCTGTTGTTGTTGTTGTTGTTGTTGTTGTTGTTGTTTTAAGTTCATTAGAGGTTTAAGCAATGTGTGAAGGCTGTTCATGAGAGGACATCATTTGTGCACTTCTTGTCCATACAGTGTCTTCATTAGACCCCCTGCCAGCCCTCTCTGAATATCTATCTTAATGCTCAAATCTGATCCAGAGGTCTTCATACGTACCCACTATCAGTGTAAGAGTTCCTCCCAGCATGGCCTGCTTGTTTTTGGCGCTCTGACCTTCCCCCCCAAGGTTCACACACGGCATGGAGACCAGCAGCATGCCAGCAGCGGGTAAACCCAGCATGCAGGCCGTAATCATCAGGGCCCGCGACGTCTGGATATAAGCTACAAAAGCAAAAGAATGAAAGTTACCCACAATCCAACAGTGTATTATCATGAGCCTAGAGCACAGGAACACTGGGAAAGAGGACAAAAGATCCAACATCTCACTACTTTTTATTTTCATAGGATTCTTTTTGGACATTTGCACTCGAGCTGGAATGGAAAAGCCTATTTAAGAAGAAGCATCAAGACAGAAATCAGTCAAAATCAAAGAATTGGTAAATATATAAAATGATATGACGGTAGAATCACTTGGCATCCAATCAGTTACTTGCTACTATGCAGATTATGCAGTTACTATGACCTGGTTGTAGTTTATTGGCTCTATAATTGGTCTAAATGGTGTGTTTAATGGTCCAGGCAGATGTTCAGTGCACTAGAAATGCTGCCCCTCACCCACCCTGATCTCAAAAAAGATTATCATAACATAATTTACCACAGAAATTACCATATATCATTATATTACAGCAGTGTGTCCTGCTTTACACTATCAGGCGCTCTGTATTGAACAATACATGACGTCATTCACTTGACGTCACAACCATAACAGACGTACCTAGGGTAGATAACACTCCCCGACGTGCTGTGAGTCCTCTGACGCTAACTTATAGCCGAGGGAAACAATCGAAACCCTTTTTTTATTCTGAATAATGAACCAAACGCTTTCAGACGGTTGGTTTGGCGTCTTTACTAGATTACTACACAGCAATGCTGAGTGCACTCTGAACGGATCAGGGTTAACTGCTCCCTGTTCTCCAGCTTTCAGAGGCAGTAGAGCTGAACTCATTGAGGGGACAGTGAAGCTCCAGGTTTACTGATCTCAACACCAGCCTGATCAGGAGGCTCTACTCTATCTGACCAACCTAGGCAGAATGGGGCCTGTACAGTACAGAACAAAGGTTATCACCATCTAACATAGATAGTGGAACCCATTCCAGTGCTCTATACAAAACCTTTTTTTGGTCATAATTTATATTATAAATATTGTGCCCAAAGCTGCAACTTCACAGGAGAAGAAAGAAACCTTAACTTTCAACTGAAGTCAATGTAAAAATATTTACGACAGTTGTAAAAAGCCTTTCTATTGGTCCATTCATCAGAGAACTGATAGAATTGTGATACAATATAAAGAAAACTCACATTTATGTCAGCGGGGGAAATTAGCAATATATAGAATTTTTTATATCTAACAATTAATTATAAAATACTGCAAACGCTTCAAGGTTTTTACACAACAGCACCGTCTTTAATAACTGTGTACTATCATAATATCTGTACCATGCCAATATAATTAGCTGTACTCTATTACACATGTGTATGAATGTATTACACAACTACTGAGATACACTTGTGTAACTTACAAAAGTTTCATATATAAAATAAATGCATTGTTGCTATTCTGCAAAAACTTTATCTGCATTTCTTCACTTTTTTGCATGATTTGAAAACTTCATCTGCAAAACTGAACAAATCCCAAACAGTTACACTGCTATTACAGACACTTACTATGAAGTGGGGAGCACTATACAGAACCCTCTACTTAACATTTTCCACCTGACACTCAGACCAAGAACCATTCAAGAACCTAGTTGTTGTTTTGAGTTCTCTTGGTTCTATAAAGAGAGAATGTTACCGGTAGGATACATTTATATGTCCAAATGTTTGTGGACACCCCTTCAAATTAATGCATTTAGCTACTTTAAGCTGCACCATTGCTGACACAGATGTGCAAATGCACACACAGCTTGTCTAGTCCCTGTAGAGAAGAAGTACTGCCAATAGAATAGGACTCTCTGGAGCAGATCAACATCATGACCCTATTGGCTCCATGCTGCCTAATGCCAGGCATGGACTAGAGGGGTATAAAGACCCCAGCATTGAGGAGCTGTGGAGCAGTGGAAGTACTTTTGGATGAGTTGGAGTGACAGAACTAATCATCCAACATCAGAACCACCAGAACTTGACCAACCTGATGCTCTCATTCTTTCGTGTGGCTGAATGCAGTCAAGTCAATCTTTCTCACAGCAATGTTCCAACATCTATTATTAGGCCTTTTCAGAAGAATAGGAAGAAAAGGGTGTTATTTGGCTATTTAAGGCAATCTCTACCAAATTTTCTGAAAACATGATCTTCGAGGTTCAGAGGTCTGCTTCCAGTCAGCTCCACTGTAGAACTGCTCTGCCTACCACCAGGTTATCTAGAACGGGTTTCTCTAGAAACCCAACCTGAGTGACTCTGTCAGCATCTAAACTGTGTAATCATGTGAAACACTCTAACACACTTGCTTTGCTACAGCAACACGAACCTTTGGACACTTGTGGTTAGTACAGAGGCTGATTGTGGTCATAAACTCACCGGGCAGCTCCAGGATCTGGTTGAGGGAGATACAGTGGTACAGTGCTGTGGAGATCACGCACTCCGCCCACAGGCCCTTGGCCCCCAGCTCGTCCATCTTCTTGCAGGTGTTCATGCCGTACTTACAGGTCACCACCCACTCGTTCGTCGCTGTGGCGATGATGAGAGCAACCCAGCCGAGCAGACTGACCATAAAGCCGGTCAACTGCAGGCATGTGTTCGCCATGACCCAAAACTCAGAACCTGGACAACAATATGACAAAACCTTCCTAATCTCAGTTCAGCTCCACAGCAGAACCTCAGATCTCCAGTCTGATCTACCAGCAGAGCTCCAGTCTGATCTACCAGCAAATCTCCAGTCTGATCTACCAGCAGAGTGTTCCAGTTATACCAGTGGTACTCCAGTGTGTGAGGCTCATGGTGAGAGAGGTTCTGCAGGGGCTCTTGCTTTCTGATCTAAAGTCCAGCACCACCCCACTGCACCTTTTATACCATGGCAACAACACAGCCCAAACTTTCAGCCAATCACAAACCAGGAGACTCTCAGGGCTGGAACTTACTTGCTTACTCTCTCTCTCTCTCTCTCTCTCTCTCTCTGTATGTATGTATGTATGTGTAAACATTTACATTGTATTACATTTAGTGTGTGTGTGGACAGAAGTATTGGGACACCTGCTCATTCACTGCTCCCTCTGAAATCAAGGGTATTAAAAGAGCTGATCCTGCTTTTGTTGGAGTAACTGTCTCTACTGTCCAGAGCAGAAGACTTTCTACTAGATTGTGGAGATGTAAGGATTTGATTGATAGCATTCAGTGACAATAGTGTTCAGTGATAACCCCCCCCCCCCCCAAACTCGTCCCAAAAGTATTGGATGGAGCACAGCCATCATTTCAGCTAACACAACATGCCAATAGGTTCATGTTTATCTGTTTATTGGCAGTACTTGTCTACAGGGACTCCACAAGCTCTCTCTCTCGCTCTCTCTCTCTCTCTATGTGTGTGTGTGTGTGTGTGTGTGTGTGCATCTTCGTCAACAAAGAATGCAACTTAAAGTAGCTGAATGCATTCATTAGATGGGGTGTCCACAAACTTTTGGACATATACTATTGTTCTACTCCGCAGACTTCTACCACATTACTGTGGTGTGAGCGCCCTCTGCTGTCTGCACTGTGAAGAAACACAGCATGGCCTCCAGTTTCAATCTAGTTGAAGCCTCTCCTTTTCTGGGAAGGCTTACATTAAACATTGGAACATTGCTGTGTGGATGATTTGATTGAATCCAGCCGCAGGAGAGCATCACCGTATAGAAACGTGCTGAGCGAGGCCCAGGCAGTTGGAACAAAGTCCTCGGGCGGATGTTCCATCCCTATAATCACCTGTTAGCAGTTGGTGTGGCTGCAACACAAAACATAAGAGAAAAGGTGTCCACATACTTTTGGTCATGTATTGTAAATCCACCTATTTGTACAGTAGCTTAGCTCCACCTATTTACACTAAAGGACTATTTCGAACTGGATTGCTTATGTATTTATTTTTATTCATTTATTTTATCTCTTTTCAAGGCACAAAACAGGGCAGCCACTCAGAACAGAGCTCATTTACATACCTCACTCTGAAACGGTAACAGTAACAGTGTGTTTAACAGTGTGAGGTTGGAATATTAACGCTGGCTGTTTCTGGCTCATAAAGGGACAGTGTAAAGACTGTTGAGTGTGTGAGTGTGTGTGTGTGTGTGTCCAGTAGGGGGCGTCCTGTGACTGAGGCGAGCTGCAGGCTGTGACCCCGTGCTGATGCCTCTGGAGTGATGGTGACTTGTTGATGTAGATTGTTCAGTGTTGTGAGAGAGAGATAATTCCCTTTAGCGACAGTTTAGCACGCTCCCCTCACCCGGCCATCAGCCCCGTCACGCTCTGCAGAGCTGAGCTCCACTTCCTTTTTCCTCTGTTTTGATCTTTTTGAGCGTTCACGCCTGATCTCACCTCATACTCCTCTCCTCCTCTGTTCCCCCAATCAGAACCACATTACACTGTCAAACACACCCCGATCTACACCTCCATCATCCCTCCATCAGTCCGAGAGAGAGAGAGAGAGAGGGGGGGGGGGGGGGGGGGGGGGGCAAAGAAAACAGCAAGAGGAAAAAATAGAGCAAAGAGGAAAAAATAGAGCGAGAGACAAAAGAAAGGAGCAGCCAGAGAGAGAGAGAGAGGAGAGAGAGGAGAGAGAGAGAGAGAGAGAGAAAGCGAGAGAGAGAGAGAGAGACAGAGAGAGAGAGAGAGAGGAGAGAGACAGAGACAGAGACTGAGAGAGAGAGAGGAGAGAAGAGAGAGAGAGAGAGAGAGAGAGAAGGAAAAGAAGAAAAAAGATCCTGAGGAGAGAAATTGAGAGAGAGACAAAAGAAAGCAACAGAAGAAATAGAGAGAGAGAGAAGAGGAAAGAATATGAATATATATATATATATATAATTATATAGCGAGAGAGATAGATTGAGCAAGGGGAGAGAGAGATAGATTGAGCAAGGGAGAGAGAGATAGATTGGGTAGGAAGAGAAAGAGGGAGAGAAAGAGAGAGAGAGAGAGAGAGAGAGAGAGAGAGAGACAACAAAAGATGTTATTGTTACTGGGTTAGATTAGTGAGAGAATATGAAGGAGAGAGAGGGTGAGAGTGGTGGAGAGAGAGTGGCAGAGAGAGAGAGGGTGAATGGAGAGAGTGGTGGAGAGAGGGGGGAGAATGGAGAGAAAGTGGTGGAGAGAGAGTGGTGGAGAGAGAGGGGTGGAGAGAGGGGGGAGAGAGGGGGGGAGAATGGAGAGAGAGAGAGTGGTGGAGAGAGAGTGGTGGAGAGAGAGTGGCAGAGAGGAGAGAGGGTGAATGGAGAGAGAGTGGTGAGAGAGAGTGGTGGAGAGAGAGTGATGGAGAGAGAGTGTAGAGAGAGAGAGGGTGAATGGAGAGAGAGTGGTGGAGAGAGAGAGGGTGAATGGAGAGAGAGTGGTGGAGAGAGAGTGGCAGAGAGAGAGAGGGTGAATGGAGAGAGAGTGGTGGAGAGAGAGTGGTGGAGAGAGAGTGGTGGAGAGAGGGGGGAGAATGGAGAGAGAGAGAGAGTGGTGGAGAGAGAGTGGTGGCAAAAGAGTGGTGGAGAGAGGGGGGGAGAATGGAGAGAGAGAGAGTGGTGGAGAGAGAGTGGTGGCAAAAGAGTGGTGGAGAGAGGGGGGAGAATGGAGAGAGAGAGAGAGTGGTGGAGAGAGAGTGGTGGAGAGAGTGGTGGCGAAAGAGTGGTGGAGAGAGGGGGGAGAATGGAGAGAGAGTGGTGGAGAGAGAGTGGTGGAGAGAGGGGGGAGAATGGAGAGAGAGTGGTGGAGAGAGAGTGGTGGAGAGAGTGGTGGCGAAAGAGTGGTGGAGAGAGGGGGGAGAATGGAGTTGGTGAAGCTCTGAAGTGATCCATCATGTGAGCAGTGAGATCCGGGCGGTGGTGAGTTGGGGGATATTAAGGTAATGAAGTGCCGCTGATAACGGAGCACAGTGGGAGGAGTCTCAGAGTCCTGCAGCGTCAGCACTGATCACAGCAGCTCATCTTTAAAACGATGGTTTGACCAAATGTAGGCGGTCTGACGAAGGTCTGATCAGTAAACCTGCGTCTCCGTGAGGGGGTTCTTCAGTAGACTGGAGCTGGGGTTCAGACTCTGCAATAGATCAGTACTAGTCTTAGGACACTACTCAGTTCTGCTGGAAACTTAAGGGTTAAATCCCTCAGTGGTATCTGGGCAGATTCAGCTAAACCAGCTTTCCCATTAGTCGGGACCTCACTGGTAGAACTGAAGGCAGTCAGATTAACCAGCAACACAGTTGGGAACCAACCAATCACGCTCTGATTTACAGTGGGTGGGGCTGTGTTACTGGTTCAAGGTACTTTGCCTCATGCGTGTTTGCCTCATAGCTCCAGTGCTCATAAATTGTGTGAAATTTCAGGATTTCACAATAATTTCACATCAGCATTCGCTTCTACAGTCGCCACATGTTGAGTGTGCGGAGGTTTACAGCTTTAAACATGTCCATTTAAGCCCCACCTTCTTACCACCACTATTGGTCTATGTGTACCCGCATCTACATCAATCATTGGTCAAACCACAGCTACATTCACTACATTAGACTCTTAGCTCCAGTGCTAATTGGTGGATATAAGCTTCCATTATTTGTTAGCAGCATTAGTCAAATCAAATTTATTTGTATAACTTTTTATCACAAAGCATCTTTACACAATCCAGTATTATTAGTTATTAAAATGAGTAAAAGACAATAAATCTTGCTGGGTGATCATTTACTGGGAGAAGGTAAAGAGACAGAGTTAGTTCTGAGAGGATTTTATAGAGATCAGAGAATGTTGATCAGTATCAGAGTGTGTCTGACGACTTCGGCAGGTCTGACTATAACAGCCTAATTAAAAGGAGAGAGCCAGAAGGTAACACAGACACGGGAGCTCCCTGAAACACTAGCGTCCATCTGCTCCACCGTCCACAAACCTGAGTGATGGCGTGTAAGCAGCGAGACGACAGCTCCAGCATCTCAGTGTACTACAATTCCCTGTGTCCTCGAACCCTGGACCTGTAGCCTTTATCTAAGAAATATTAATTACCAAAAGCTGAACTAAACAGATGAGTTTCAGCCTAGATTTAAAGACTGAGACTGTGTCAGAGTCCCCAACATTATCTGGAAGGTTATTCCAATAAGAAAAGGCTCCTCCCCCTGCTGAGGGTTTCAGAGATTTGGGAAGGACTTAGCTCAAGTGCTAATTGGTGGGGTATAATATTCCATTATTTGTTAACCCTATTAGCCTTGTCGCTCCAGTGCTAATTGGTGGGGTATAAGTCTACATTACCTGTAAGCCACAATAGCCACAATAACTGCTCCAGTGCTAAACTAAAGAAGCAATTTTCAGACACTGAGCATGTCTTGACTTTCGCTTTAAGGCATTTAGCCCCTCACTGGGTTACGTCCCCTATATATCAGCAAGGTCGCACAGCCATTGAGAGAGCAAGAGCTCCGGGCGCTGATTCTGACAGCTCCGCTGGGCTTCATTTGCACAGTAATGAGTGAATTTAATGGTGTTGTCACTTGCTGATGGGCGTGTCCAGGTCTTTCCGTGAGGTTTCCATAGTTACACACCAGGATAAAGGTATGGAAAAAGCTGTATTTCTATGGAGATGCAACATAAACATGCAGGAGGAGTTTACCTGCACAGCTGACTGACTTCATTGGGTATTTGTTTGTGACCACATGAAACTCTTTGATGGGGTTCTCTTTGATGGGATTTCTTTTTGATGGGGTTCTCTTTGATGGGGTTCTCTTTGATTGTTCTCTTTAATAAGAGATACATTCCAGCATTGTAATGAATCCAAGACATACTCTGCAACACCATGTTTTAATACTGAACTCTAAACTGAAAGGGGGTCTTTTACTGGTACTGACAGTGGAACCCCCTTTTGGCTTTTAAATGCTTTAGAAAAGAAAGCCCTTTGCTTTGCTGTGGTCATGTTAAGTACCTGGTGTTATTAGCTATTTTTCTTTAGTTTTCAAAGAAAACTCAATAACTAAAAGTTTGGGAGAAGGATCACGCCCCAACTCCTCTTCATTCCTATGCGCTATATAGCTGCTCATCTCCCCTCTCCTTCTTGTGATGCACCCCTGCTTCTCCGGATGGCCAAATTGTTTTCATCATCTGACGGCAAGGAGGGGTCTGGCTTCGGGTTCCATCAGCTCGAAGCCCCCCAGAACTCCAGCCCAAATTCCTCGAGTTCCCATCCTTCCTTCAGTCAAGCGTGGTCTGCATTTCCTGAAATGAAGCTTAAACAACATCAAATAATATCCTGCACAGTTATTTGGCTGCATGTTTCGCATCTCATCAAGGGAAGACTCCTATGAAAGCAGAGAGTCTTTAAAGCAGGGGTGGTAACTCCGGTCCTGGAGGGCTGGATGCTCAACCATACCTGATTTATCTGACCTGTTCATTTCTGGGTTTAGTCGGCGTGTTACAGCAGGGAGATCGGCTTTAGAGCAACATTCTGTAGTGATCTTACCCTAAAATAACAGCTTCAGAAACTGTCTTCTCTATAATTGAACTTGGCTCCTGATCCACATCCTTATTGAATCCGTCTGTCCTCTTATTTACTGCTAGCGAAGCACCTGCAGCAGGATTAGCGCATGACGTGTCTGAGGAGTCCGGCATCCCTCAGCTTTAATTAAAGAGTCCAGAAGAATCTGCACAACGTGATCCATGACGATCAGGAAATCGAGATGGAGCATCTTTCAGACCTTAAAGCATCACTCTGTATCAGCTCCACCTTAAACCATCACCCTGTATCAGCTCCATCTTAAAGCATCACTCTGTATCAGCTCCACCTTAAACCAGCAGCTTCAGGACCATGCTGATGCTCCACTGACTGGAACAGGGAGAAGGGCGTCTCAGCCATTCCCACTCCGGGCCGGAGCGCTGCTGCTGCTACTGCACTATGGAGGTTTGGTGGTGGAGCTGCAGGAGGAGAACCTCTCTCCAGAACTGCTGTGTAACGCTGCAGAACCCATAGAGTCATATTAGTGTAGAATCCTGTAGTGTTACTCTACCACCTCCACCCACATGCTGCTCCACCTTCAGATCAAGCTTCAGCAGCTCTCACACTGTCCAGAAATGCACGTGTACAGTGTGTCCTTTAGGCTTAAAGCTTGAAATACTTCTCAGCTGTAATGGGAGCCCAAGTGCAATAAATCCTAGTTCTTGCACAATGCTGTTTTTAACTTGGCAGATCATTAAAATGGTGGAGGGATACATGCTGCAGTGCGGCTACAGAAAGTAGTCCCTAAATAAAACTGGATTAGTTGAGATTCTCCACTATTTTACCACCATCTTCATCATCATCAGAAGACTTGTATAGCTTTACTGGGTTTGGATAGGGAATAAATTATGGGCTGTATCTGTGTTGTAGTCATGGCAACCGACACCTGCTTCCATTCACCACCACTGTAAAGAAATCAGAGTGGGTCAGTTTCTCTACAATGAGGCACAATTTCACACCAGACCTGATCTGAATCTGAGTCTGTTTACATCTCGGTTGTGTCTGTGGATTGAATTATGGATCTATTCCATGATTACTTTGGGTTACAGCTTTAATCAACTGTAAATGTAACTGGGAAATCAGCTCGTATAATACGAGTATGACATGAAGGCCTCTGTTTGCCTCTCTGCAAACAGCATCATCATAAATAATCATTCAATTGCATGCGCTGCCTCACCTCAGACTCAGAGACAGTCTTCTCAGAGTGAGTTCTGTCTGAAAGCGGACAAGTTTTTGCTTGTTGTATCTGACCTTCCTCCTCTTTGAAGGTTATCTGGCCTCCCGCCTCAAGCCGAGTGTTTGGCACACACACACTCACCCATGGCCTGCAGGGTTAGAAAGCCATCTAAACCCCAATCTCCTGCCCTTTGCCAGTGAGGACACTCCCGCTCCCACTACTGCTTCCAAAAATGCTAAATAAGGCTAAGAGTGAAAAGCCAACGTCACCAGACCAGTTGGCACCATGTTATGGTTCTCCTTTACCTGCTTAGCCTGTGCTAATCTGGATTGCTTGAATATTAGACGGAGGTAAAGTGAAGAGGGGAATTGTTGTGCTATTACACACAACAAAGCAGTGGCTGCAGGTGCGTAAACACAACTCCTGAATTTAAATGGTGTAAAAGAATTGCTCACAGACTGAAAAACATGGAGCACACATAGAAAACAATAGACTTCCAGCGATGGGAACAAAACCCAGACACACACTGAGCAAACACTCCAGCCTCCAGCCATCATCACACTGTGACTTCACCCCTTTTAGAAGACCCAAACCAATGACTGTAGAAAAACATCAGTGCTGGAGACGCTGGAGATGGAAAGACAGTTTAGAGGAGGAAGATGAGATGGAAAATGGGCGGAGCTACACATTATATTGCAACCAGCCAGCAGAGGCACTAGACCTGTTCACTTTTGAGAGATGTTGCGTTTTTCATGGTTTCTACAAGTCACTGCCTTAACCAGTTGTTCTCACCTGCATTGATGAAAAAAAATACATGACAGCCAATCAGCACTTGGAAGCTCTGTTCACCCCATACAATAGGGACCAGCCTTTTGTGGGTATAATGGGAGGAACAGAAAGAGACAAGGCTCCAGGCTCTAATGGTACTTCTGCTCTCAGTTGCTGCTTCAAGTCTGGGTCTGATTCCAGCCAACATGCTCATGAGGGGCTCACAAGTGTCTTCCCAAGTGGGTCTCATATTTACAGCCCACCATAATCTCACATGGGTCCCATCTAGGCCTCATGTGCAGTGTACAACCCAGATGGGGTGCATGCCTAACCCCTCCTGGTCCCATCACTGACCCTGGTTGGGTATCCATATGTGGGCCCAACATAAAACCCAGCCCCCACATGGACATGTCAGCTGGGATATGAGTGTGAATAACCTTTTAAAACATTTTTTTCATGTTTAAAAAATGTTCTTCTATGCCAGCACTCAAAGACTCTTTTGTTTTTAAGATTAAAGTACTTCTAAAAATGCTAACAGTGCTAATGATGATGAATGTAGCTTTAGTCCACTTGGTATTCCACTATGTCATTCAGGGTGGTTTCCATGATGTTGCTTAGTCAGGGTGTTGCTAGGTGGTTGCTAGACAGTTGGTATCACGTCCCAGGTGGTTGCTATGGGTTCTCAGATGGTTGCTCAGGTGCTTGCACTTGTTTCCAGGTGCTTGCATGTTGATAGTTGGGTGTTACAGGTGTATCTGTGTCATCGTTACATTTGAATGGTGCTAAAAACCTTGGCACCTCAGTCACTCCTATGGGGAAAAAAAATAAAAGAAAATCTGTTGCTATGTGGAAACCATGGGTCTGATCTAAAGGTGCATACAAGCCTAAATCACACACAATCAGACTGACCAATCTGGAGTTGGAACAATGGTGATATCTGGACCAGGACAGGATGAGTTAGGCAGTGAAAAGCCGGCAGAAAAATAGGAATAAAATAAAATCACAGCATGAAGCTACATGAATGACCTTTTACTGCCATTAGCATTGCCAGGTTTCTCAGCATTGCTAGCACTTTATACAGCTATAATATAAAAATCGAGCACCTGAAGGAATTGTGATAATTAATGATTTTTAAAACATATATGGTCATGCTAACTGCTTCCTAATAGCGCTTAGTCATTATGAGGCACATTAGCATTTTTTGGGGTGAAGTGCCCTTTGCTAATGACATTTCAGCCCCCTGTTGTTGCCTCGTCTGAGCTGAAGTTGGTCTGACCCTGCAAATTCTGTAGAAAATAAAATCTTCTCAGAAATATCTTTAGAAAATGAATAATTAATAACGGTACCCATTATCGTTCATCCATTTAGCCACATTAGCATTTTGCTCCTTTGACATCCAGTATTCAGGAAGTCATTACCTGAAGTTTGGGTAGTTCACGCTGAGTCAGGAGTGTTTTTCCATCAGAGAGCTCCATCAGAGCACAGCAGGCCAGATGCAGAGCACACCTGTCCACCACAGCAAACCTGAGCAGCACAACAACCCCTCCAGTGCCCTTCGCCAGTCAGGACACCTCTGATCCTCCGTGCCTCTTCACTGAAGCTGAAGTGGACATGCTGTTGGATGTTAAAGGAATGTCAAACATGCTAACATGCCTAACAATATGCTAACGTGGCTGACAGTTAGCGAGTTAGCATGATCATGGGCCATGAAACTTATCACCTTGCACTGCTAGCATGTCATAAAAAATTTAATTAGTAAAATCATTGCATGTTTACATTTAACCAAAGAGAGAAATAAACATTTCTGAAATTATGTTTAGAGATCATGGATACATTTCAAAGAAATACATATTGTATATAGCTATTTTAAATGGTCATGCAAACTAGATCCAATTAATACTTGTTCATGTCATGTTGTTGTTATTATTATTATTATTATTATTATTATTATTATTATTGTTATTATGATAAGGGGAACCTTTCCATTTTTAAAGTGATAGTATGATTAACAGCAACCACAAACAAACATTTCCAAATTAAAGGTCCTCAGTGAGAAAGTGATGAAGTTTTCAAAACAGAAAGAAGATTTTGAATAAAAGAGAAAATAGACTTGCATATTTGAAAGTGGTTAATTTTATACTTTCATATTTTCATAAACATTGAGTATCTGAAGGTCTGAAGGATGGGAAGTTGCGCAATAATTAGTTAAGTAACCATTCTAACAATGTGGCTTCAATTAACATGTATTAATTGTTGTTGTTGTTGTTATTGTTGTTATTATTATTAATAATAATAATAATAACAAAGTTGTTAGTATTAGCAAAGAAAAGCCAGAGATGTCTGTAAGGCACTCGGTATCGCTGCCCACAGGCCCAATTAAGGACTTCCTGTTTGTTTGAGTTGATTCGTGTTCATTAGTGTGTTCGGTTCACGTTCTTTTGTGTTAATTTATGGTTCATGTGTTTCACCTGGGACTGGGGGTACTTAAGGAGCCTCAATACTGTTGTTCTCTGCTGAGAATTGAACCGTATGGACATCCCTGAGGTTTCTCTCATGGTCCGGTGTGTTTAGGTCAGCTCCGGTGCTTTACCCACGTTCAAAAGTAAGTCTCTCTCTCTCGTATCCTGTCCGGACTACTCAGGTTACCCACGTCCAAGCAAGGCGACCCGCGCTCACGGCGGCATGCTGCGTATTCAGGTTAGGTCGTTTGGTCTACTGCTGGTTCCCCAGCTCCCCCTCTCTAGTTATTAGAGCACAGCTCTCCCCTTGTTTAGCTTTAGTCTCCCCATGCCCGTGCCCAGGCTCTGCCTGTTGGTTTAGGTTCAGGTTCCCTCTTTGCTTTTCCCCTGTGTAGCTCATTAACGTCTGCTCAGCTCCCGGCTCCTCCCAGTCCCAGGTTTGTTGTGTTCGCCATTTTTGTTGTCACGTTCTGTTTGCTGCTCATGTTTTTGCACCCCTTGTGTTTAAGCTGCTTTTGTTAAATAAACCCTCTTGCTTTGTATCCATCTCTGTGATTGTTCATCCCTCTTGGTCTGGCCGTACACCATGACCATGACAATGTCCAGTTAGCATGACAACACAATCTCTAATATCTTTTATCAAATTTCTTGTTAGCTTATTGCAAATTGAATTTACATAAAGTACAATAATTCTACATTTACCTGTGTAGCATTCAGCAGAAGATTTTTATTGATTTCTTTATTTGTTTAAATGACCTGGAGTAAGTTAAGAGAGGTGTGTTTGGGTGAATACTGACAGCTGGTGTTTGCTCGAGTGAACAGCTGAAGGCTGAGGAAGACTGAAGGTGATTTTCACCTTTAACCTCCAGGTAGGAACTAGGTTGGATGTTTCGGGGGCTCGTTTTGGGGAAGCCTAAACCTGGACTTTGTAAGTGTTTATTTTGTAGGTAGATCAAGCTTCAGTTTTCAGAGAGGAGCCCGAGGTGGGTTTAGAAAAGGCCTTTCAGACTTTTGTTGATGGCGTGTATTTGCGTGTCTGTCTCCACATTCTGCAGCTTTGCGAACGCTCCACAATCTGTCTGGCTCAGCGCTCCACACAGCAGTTGCGCTCTGACGTGCTTTAAGCATCGATGAGCTGATTCCTGCATTTCCATACCGTGCCGGAGCCACTGGGGTTTCAGTGAGCATGCAAATCCTCTCCATTGTCCTACTAGTAGTCTTTTGTTTGGCCATTCATTTTCCACTCGCGTTAGTTCACCTGGACGTCTTCCAGCCCATAATCCGTCAAGATCCTTCAGTGTGATGCATCGCCGGCTGCAGGCTGGAGGAGAAGGGAGCTTCTATTTGTTCTGATTAGATGCTGAGTTTATTTAGGCTGCACACGGCTCCACCCTTCCCTTTTCCACGGCTCGTTTCAGAACATCTGGCACCAGAAAGCTTTCCTTTTATAGTTAGTTTATAGTCAGTGCTTCAAATTGGCACCAACAGGACTGAACTGACTCTGACTCGCCCTGAAATGATTCACGACTTTACTTACATTTACAGCATTTAGCTGAGGCTCTTCTCCAGAGCGACTTACAAGGTTACTGGTATTACAGAGGTGAGACAGTGTGGTGTTAGGAGTCTTGCCCAAGGACTCTTATTAATGTAGTGCAGCACAGTCACCCAGACCGGGAATCGAACCCCAGTCTCCCACATAGTGTGGTAGCCCACTGGCAGGTTGTGGTGTTACTTGTTGCACAACACCAACCACACTGGGACTCAAGATTTACCAAATAGCCTGAGAAAATAACTGAAAAGGCTCCTATTAAAAAAGGACTGGCTGAATGGGCGGGGCTAAACTGGGGCAGGCTGAATGGGGTGGTGCAAAACTGATGCAGGCTGAATGGGGCGGGGCAAAACTGATGCAGGCTGAATGGGGTGGGGCAAAACTGATGCAGGCTGCATGGGGCGGGGCAAAACTGATGCAGGCTGAATGGGGTGGGGCAAAACTGATGCAGGCTGCATGGGGCGGGGCAAAACTGATGCAGGCTGAATGGGGTGGGGCAAAACTGATGCAGGCTGCATGGGGCGGGGCAAAACTGATGCAGGCTGAATGGGGTGGGGCAAAACTGATGCAGGCTGAATGGGGCGGTGCAAAACTGATGCAGGCTGAATGGGGTGGGGCAAAACTGATGCAGGCTGCATGGGGCGGGGCAAAACTGATGCAGGCTGAATGGGGTGGGGCAAAACTGATGCAGGCTGCATGGGGCGGGGCAAAACTGATGCAGGCTGAATGGGGCGGGGCAAAACTGATGCAGGCTGAATGGGGTGGGGCAAAACTGATGCAGGCTGCATGGGGCGGTGCAAAACTGATGCAGGCTGCATGGGGCGGGGCAAAACTGATGCAGGCTGAATGGGGCGGGGCAAAACTGATGCAGGCTGCATGGGGCGGGGCAAAACTGATGCAGGCTGAATGGGGCGGGGCAAAACTGATGCAGGCTGAATGGGTGGGGCTAAACTGAATGGGTGGACTGTTGTAGACTGGACGGAGTTAGCTTGCCTTAGACCAGACTTGGACTTGCATTCCAGAGAATCAAGAATCTACTTGTACTCGCACTCTAGATACTCAAGACTCCAGAGATTCGACTGAGACTCGCACCCCAGAGACTTGTGACTGGAGTTGCATTTCCATCCAAGAGACCCAAGATCTCAGAGAAGAGTTCAAAGAAGTACTTTTACTTGACTTCACTGTCACACATGTGTTGTTTGTTGACTTGAAACTCTAGACATAACTTGGATCTGCACCCCCAGAGACCTGAGACTGGACTTGGGCTAAGACCACAGAGATTGGACTTCCAGAGGTTCAGCCTCAGACCTTAATTACCCCAAATCTGTAAAATAGGGTCTCTTGGAGATTCTGGGTTTTGCTAATGTAAGATTAGCTTTAATGATGCATATCTAGGTAGCCAGTAAATGTATGTAGTTGAACCTTTCACTGGATGTTCTTTCTGTAGGACAAATATTAACTTAAATAATTACTTGAATATGATAATTACTTCAGTAAACAGCTGACATTCTCTCAGGGCGAATGTTCTTTAATCTGTTGGGTTGTGTTTCAGTGAGGTGTTACACAGACGCTGTGCAGAGCCTCACACCAGTATCGGGCTGATCTCCCAGCTGACAGCGTGGACTGGCTTTGGGACGCGCTCGCTGTCAGCAGTTAAGACACTAATCCTCATTTTGGTAACTTTTATGAAACGGTGGGGGACACCACACCCCCGGGCACAATGCGGAGGATTGGAGTGACGGCAGTTTCTCATATTTCCACTTAAAACCGTTATGCGCCTGTCAACCGGAAACATATTCAGAGATCAAAGAAAACAATCTTGTGCACGAGTGTGTCCAACCGCTCCGACAAGTTTGTGTGCCGTTTGCTTGAAGCGACAGCGCTCATAAATCATGAAATTTATACACTAAATTCTGACTCTCATTTTAATACTTGTTTTTGCCTCTTGTCATTTTTAAGTGCCTACATTACCAGAAACCTATTCCTTGTGCTTCCTTACTGGCCACTTTATTAGAAACACCGACCTTGTGCTTCCTCTCTGGCCACTTTATTAGAAACACCTACCTTGTGCTTCCTCTCTGGCCACTTTATTAGAAACACCTACCTCGTGCTTCCACTCACTGGCCACTTTATTAGAAACACCTACCTTGTGCGTCTTTACGGTCACTTTATTAGAAACACCTACCTTGTGCTTCCTCTCTGGCCACTTTATTAGAAACACCTACCTTGTGCTTCCTCTCTGGCCACTTTATTAGAAACACCTACCTTGTGCGTCTTTACGGTCACTTTATTAGAAACACCTACCTTGTGCTTCCTCTCTGGCCACTTTATTAGAAACACCTACCTTCTGCTTCCTCTCTGGCCACTTTATTAGAAACACCTACCTTGTGCGTCTTTACGGCCACTTTATTAGAAACACCTACCTTGTGCTTCCTCTCTGTCCACTTTATTAGAAACACCTACCTTGTGCTTCCTCTCTGGCCACTTTATTAGAAACACCTACCTTCTGCTTCCTCTCTGGCCACTTTATTAGAAACACCGACCTTGTGCTTCCAGACTGGCCACTTTATTAGAAACACCTACCTTGTGCGTCTTTACAGTCACTTTATTAGAAACACCTACCTTCTGCTTCCTCTCTGGCCACTTTATTAGAAACACCTACCTTCTGCTTTCTCTCTGGCCACTTTATTAGAAACACCTACCTTGTGCTTCCTCTCTGGCCACTTTATTAGAAACACCTACCTTGTGCTTCCTCTCTGGCCACTTTATTAGAAACACCTACCTTGTGCTTCCTCTCTGGCCACTTTATTAGAAACACCTACCTTCTGCTTCCTCTCTGGCCACTTTATTAGAAACACCTACCTTGTGCTTCCTCTCTGGCCACTTTATTAGAAACACCTACCTTGTGCGTCTTTACAGTCACTTTATTAGAAACACCTACCTTGTGCTTCCTCTCTGGCCACTTTATTAGAAACACCTACCTTCTGCTTCCTCTCTGGCCACTTTATTAGAAACACCTACCTTGTGCTTTCTCTCTGGCCACTTTATTAAAAACACCTACCTTGTGCGTCTTTACAGTCACTTTATTAGAAACACCTACCTTGTGCTTCCTCTCTGGCCACTTTATTAGAAACACCTACCTTCTGCTTCCTCTCTGGCCACTTTATTAGAAACACCTACCTTGTGCTTCCTCTCTGACCACTTTATTAGAAACACCTACCTTCTGCTTCCACTACTGGCCACTTTATTAGAAACACCCTACCTCCCTGTGTTTCCACTCATTGGACACTTTATGAGAAACTCATACTCAGCTTCCACTACTGGCCACTTTATTAGAAACCTTGGTAAAGTAAGGCAGAAGGAGAGACGGGTACAGTAATCACACTCAGCGTTTGGGGAGTCGGATGCTGTTTCAGCACTTTCTGATTTGGCTTTAAATAATTTTGTGGCTTTGTTGTTTACACTGTGTTTATTATTCCGCCCTCAGGAGCTCAGCGGCTTTCTGTCAGTTCAGCTTTACGTCTCCTATTAAAGCAAAGCTTATGGTATTGTTTGTATGAAATAATAATCTCCTTCTCTTAATATCAGTATTAATAATGCATCACACACAAACCTGAGGACGCAGTAATAAACCCCAGTAAAGAGTAAATAAATAAATATAAGGCATGTCCCGGGGGGGTTGGGGTATAAAAATATCTCTCCATTTCATTTCTTACTCTGAGAGTAGACTGAAATTACAGCAGCTTCTTCTTCTCTTCCGCCGCTTCCTTTATTATTTATTAAAACTCAACATGTTGCTTTTATAACTGCAAACAAACAGCGCGAGCCGAACTGCTGAAAAGGTGGGAGGAACAAAATCTCAGGCCATGAGAAACAGGTGGTTAGGCAGTCTGTAGATCAGGTAACGCCTCTGTTCCGGTAGAAAAGCAGCATTCTCCTAAACCGGCACCTCTACCAACAGTCTGCTCAACACCGAGCCCAGGTTTACACTCCATCAGCTGCAGCCTGTCTCAGCTGAGCCTTCTCTCTGCATGATCCCACAGCGCCTCTGTTTAAGCAGTAAAAGCCTTGATTACACAGCTAATTACGTACCTACATAATTAATTACATTTACTTGTGGTATTGACTGTCTCGAGCGCTCCCCGTTCTTCTACCATCCACTGATTTCTGAGACAGAAACCAGGCAGAAATGTCTCTTCTCAGAGCAGTGATGGTCCTCTAGCGTGTGCTCATTCCGCTCACTCTAGAGCTGCTGCTTTACTGTAGATCACTCCTCTCACTCTGGAGCTGCTGCTTTATTGTAGATCACTCCTCTCACTCTGGAGCTGCTGCTTTACTGTAGATCACTTCTCTCACTCTGGAGCTGCTTTACTGTAGATCATTCCGCTCACTCTGGAGCTGCTTTACTGTAGATCACTCCTCTCACTCTGGAGCTGCTGCTTTACTGTAGATCACTCCTCTCATTTTGGAGCTCCTGCTTTACTGTAGATCACTCCTCTCACTCTGGAGCTGCTTTACTGTAGATCACTCTGCTCACTCTGGAGCTGCTGCTTTATTGTAAATCACTTCTCTCACTCTGGAGCTGCTTTACTGTAGATCACTTCTCTCACTCTGGAGCTGCTTTACTGTAGATCACTCCTCTCATTTTGGAGCTGCTGCTTTACTGTAGATCACCCCTCTCACTCTGGAGCTGCTGCTTTACTGTAGATCACCCCTCTCACTCTGGAGCTGTTCTTGTATTGTAGATCACTCCTCTCACTCTGGAGCTGCTTTACTGTAGATCACTCCTCTCACTCTGGAGCTGTTCTTGTATTGTAGATCACTCCTCTCACTCTGGAGCAGCTTTACTGTAGATCACTTCTCTCACTCTGGAGCTGCTGCTTTACTGTAGACCACTCCTCTCATTTTGGAGCTGCTGCTTTACTGTAGATCCCTCCACTCATTTTGGAGCTGCTGCTTTACTGTAGATCACCCCTCTCACTCTGGAGCTGCTTTACTGTAGATCACTCCGCTCACTCTGGAGCTGCTGCTTTACTGTAGATCACTCCTCTCACTCTGGAGGTGCTGCTTTACTGTAGATCACCACTCTCACTCTGGAGCTGTGAGCAGGCAGCATGTACCGCCAGCCGCCAGCAGGGGGCCCAGCCAGCAAAGTAGGAAAGCTGGTGGGGTTGGAGCAAAGAACTCCAAGCCCCAGAATTCCCAGCGATAATCAACGCTGACCAGACCCACCTGTGTGGCACAGTATAAATACACCCAGCCAAACACACTTCCCCGTCACACCTTTGTAGAGGGGTGAACAGTAACAGTGGGTTTATTTTGTGAAGGGAAAAGTGAAAAGAGAAGTTCAAGTTGCGAACAGAAAAGAAAAGAGTTTAAGTTGTTAACAGCGAAAAGAGAAAATTATTTGAGTTGTCTTTAGTTTGAGTTAACGTCACTCCTGGTTTTCCTTTGTTTGTTTTCCCGTTTTTTTGTGTTGCTCAAGATCAGTGTTTATACTGCCACCCCTCACAGCTGAGGGGGCACAGTGGAAATACACTGGGCTCCCATTACCAGGGTTGGGAGTTCAAACCCAACAGTCACCAAGCACACACCACAAAAGGAGTTGTCTCATTTGATCATAATAAAACAAACTTTAACTGCACTTGAGTCCAAACCCCACCCCACACCGTAACAGGAGCCGCTGCTTTACTGTAGATCACCCCTCTCACTCTGGAGCTGTTCTTGTATTGTAGATCACTCCTCTCACTCTGGAGATGCAGTGCTTTACTGTAGATCACCCCTCTCACTGTGGAGCTGTTCTTGTATTGTAGATCACTCCTCTCACTCTAGGGGACGCCACTTGCCGTTGGGTGTTGCTGGGAGTCTGTGCTCACCCCTGGGAGATGCTGTTCAGTGGTGTACACTCAGAGCTGCTCCTCTATTTTTGTTTGTGAAATACTAAATGAATGGTTACACTGAAGGTCAGCAAACCCACTGCCTGCGTCTTCTGAACTCCATAAGGACGCCATCTACAAATGTCAGGCGGCCGAAGTGACGCTGGCCGATTGTATCGGCGTGGTGTGCATGCAGGACCAGGGGAAGGTTGGGGTGGGGTTTCCCGAAAGCATCTCGGCCTAAAGACTAAAGATTGAATGGTCAAGCGTGCATCACAGTGAACAGTCTCTCTCTTTACCAGTTAAGATGATCTTAACATTAAGATGCTTTAGAGAAACTGGGCCCCATTCAGTGGACAGTTCGTGTTGCTGCGATGCGTCAATCTCTTTTTCAGTAGCCAATGATGTGCTAAATCCTGGCCCCAGGCCAAATCCAGAATTTGGGAAAGGAAGTTTCTGAACTGAAAGAGAGGCTGAGAGAGAACGGAACCGAGAGCTTTGTTTATGTGGAAAATACAGAACGGATGGTTGATCATCACGCCTGCTCTGAGATCTCTAGTCTTATCCTCGAAAGCCTGGTGCAAGTCCACCTAAATCAGCCCTGTGAGCAATTACTGTCATACAGCAGGACTTTAATTAGCTGAGCGTGGTGTATTAGTGTGGTGTGTGGGTGGTGGTGGGGTGGGGGGGTGCTCTTACTTTAAATTGCTTTATGGAGACAGCTGTGTGTAACTGTCCTCCTGCAGTAATGGACATCTCTGCCCATTCATGACGGACAGCCATAAAATCGATAGGGGTCGGATGATCCTGCTCTGTAAAAAATGTGCCATCAGCACGGCTCAGGATCCACCCGGAGAGCAAATCTGCCTGTTGGAGACGTTTAGCTGGCCAAGAGCATTAAGAGGGTTACCAAACTGTAGGATTTACATTGAGGGTCTGATGTAATAAATCAGAGCGGCCGGTATTGTGGGCTTTTGACCGTCCTTGGCAGGAAGGAGCGCTGAGTCAGCGTCCCCCCTGAGTGGGGCCTGTACTTCATCCCCATCGCAATGCTATCACTGCTCACATCTACATCTACATCACTCCCAGAACCACACACACACACACACACACACACACACTGCCATTAAAACTACACACTGCCGACAGCCTCATCACGGCAGAGTACACTGCAGGCATGTGTACTTCTAATCAGTGAGGAGCTTCTCCTCTACGTTTCAGTCAGTACAATTTATCTCCTGATTCTCTGTTCTGGCTTTAAGTTGATGGTGTATTGGTTCAGCTCCTGGAGCTGCTGCTTCACTGTAGATCACTCCTCTCACTCTGGAGATGTGGCTTTACTGTAGATCACTCCTCTCACTCTGGAGCTGCTGCTTCACTGTAGATCACTCCTCTCACTCTGGAGCTGCTGCTTCACTGTAGATCACTCCTCTCACTCTGGAGCTGCTGCTTCACTGTAGATCACTCCTCTCACTCTGGAGATGTGGCTTTACTGTAGATCACTCCTCTCACTCTGGAGCTGCTGCTTCACTGTAGATCACTCCTCTCACTCTGGAGCTGCTGCTTCACTGTAGATCACTCCTCTTACTCTGGAGATGTGGCTTTACTGTAGATCACTCCTCTCACTCTGGAGATGTGGCTTTACTGTAGATCACTCCTCTCACTCTGGAGCTGCTGCTTCACTGTAGATCACTCCTCTCACTCTGGAGATGTGGCTTTACTGTAGATCACCCCTCTCACTCTGGAGATGTGGCTTTACTGTAGATCACTCCTCTCACTCTGGAGCTGCTGCTTTACTATAGATCACTCCTCTCACTCTGGAGATGTGGCTTTACTGTAGATCACTCCTCTCACTCTGGAGATGTGGCTTTACTGTAGATCACTCCTCTCACTCTGGAGCTGCTGCTTTACTATAGATCACTCCTCTCACTCTGGAGCTGCTGCTTTACTGTAGATCACTCCTCTCACTCTGGAGATGTGGCTTTACTGTAGATCACTCCTCTCACTCTGGAGCTGCTGTGTTTTATTCTACACTAAAATGTCCAAAAAGACAAGAACAGAGCCTAATACACACAAGTTCTGTGCTACAAGACTCTGGATGGATTCAGTGAAGCCCCGCTGCAGCTGCTGAAGATAGTCTCTAGAGACGATGCGTTTCCTGCAGGGAGGACACACACAACTACTACATGTGTTTTGTGTAGAATGCAGTCCAGAACGTCCAAGGAGTTCAACACCTTCACTTGCTTGGACATCAGATGTGACACATGCAAGAATCTCCACCACACATACCTTCTAAAGGTCTTTTCAGGAACCTGGTAATGGTCTCAATAATATCAGGGACGATTAAATAACCACCTAGCAATGACCCAAAATACCATAGCAACAGCCAGGAGGTCCAAAGCAACCAACTAGCCCAAGCAAACTGGGTACTACCACGCAATGGCCTGGAATAACAGAGCAACCACCAGGCCGATCACATCAACCACTTAGCCCAAACAACTACCTGGAATACCACATCAACCACTTAGCAACACCCTAAAAACTATCCTGAATTTCAAAAACAATTTATCACCCTAGCAACCACCAACCAACCCAACTAGCAACAGCATGGAACGGTTGGTTTGGCGCAACAGATAACACCACTATCTGCCAGGGAGCTACCACATCATGTGGGAGACTGGGGTTCGATTCCTGGTCTAGGTGACCGTGCTGTGTAACACCAATAAGAGTCCTTGGGCCACGTCTGTAAAACGAGTGACCTTGTAAGTTGCTCTGGATAAGACTGTCCGCTAAACGCTGTAAATATAAATGAATGCTGGCCAATATTATAAAACCATTTAGCTGCATCAACTTAGCAAACCCCAAACAACCACAGCAATGACTTCAAATACCAGAGCAACCATCAGGTGGACCACAGCAACCACCCAGCCAAAATAAGCAGCTGGAATACCATCGGAAACCAGTTACCAGTGCCTTAGCCATATTGTGAAAGTAACACATCTGTGTTTATATTGTCACTGTTCTTAGGAGTGCCCAAACTTTTGGCTGGTACTGTGTGAGAGATTTACCCTCTCGCAGCTCAGAACAGAGGGAGTGACATCAAAGACAAGTAGAAAACGTATCCTCCTGCTTTAATGCGCTTATCTATTCCACTCATGGAAAGCTGAGTACCCGTTGAACCTGCATTAGTGTGAAATGCTCCACCGCCGGAGGGAACACAGCACCCTACCTCCAACACTCCTACACTCGTTAAAGCGATAGTTCAGCAAAAATCTAATGAACTCAGTTTCACCCACTAAGTTACTCCCTTCAACTTGAATGTAGTCAATCAGCATGCATTTGAGGCCAATTTATAACAGCCAATCAGAACAGAGTCCATTTACATACACTATATGGACAAAAGGATTGGGACACCCGCTCATTCGTTTAAATTTCCTCTGAAATCAAGTAACTGTCTCTACTGTCCAGGAAAGAAGGCTTTCTACTAGATTTTGAAGCAGCATTGCAGGATTTGATTGCATTCAGCCATAAGAGCATTAGTGAAGTCAGGATGTTGGATGACGATCACCACCCCACCTCATCATCCTAAACTCCCCAAGTACTGGATGGAGCTCCTCCACCATCATTCCAGAGAACACAGCTCTTCCACTGCTCCACAGCTCCTCAATGCTGGGGGTCTTTATACCCCTCTAGTCCACGTCTGGCATTATTAGGCAGCATGGAGTCAATAGGGTCATGATGTTGATCTGCTCCAGAGAGTCCTATTCTATTGGCAGTTCTTCTTCTCTACAGGGACTAGACAAGCTGTGTGTGTGCATTTGCACATCTGTGTCAGTAATGGATGCAGCTTAAAGTAGCTGAATGCATTCATTGGAAAGAGTGTCCACAAACATTTAGACATCTATACACACAGTTGAGAAATGCTTGTTTAAAACTGGATTATGGCTTTTATTTGGTTCATAAACCCACATAAACATTGGGAGAAAAACACAGAACAAGAACATTGCAGGATGTGAGTTAGATGATTGAACACGGGTCTTTCGGCAGTGCAGTCAGTTCTGGCACGCTCTGAAGAAAGTGTAAGTCATCATATTGTCTGTTAGAGAGGCTGGAGTCATTTTGATTGGCTTCTAGACAGAAAGTTCACAAGATTTAGTGTTTTAGTGGAGGGAAAGAGGGTCGTTAACGAGGAGGAAGTGGCCGTCTGGGGCCGGGGGGGATTGGAGGGGTAGAGGGTGTTACGCGGGAAAACCTCTGGACCATAAAACTTCAAGGACTTCTTTAATTTACGGTTTGATATCTCCAGCTTTGCCAAGCAGTCTGGTGGCAAAGGTGATGCCTTCAAAAAGCATCCACTTATCTCCACACACACACACATACACACTTGCACAAATACAGAGAGAGGGAGAGAGTAGAAAAGACTCCTGAGACATTTGTGTATATTAAACACACACAGTTTCAGTGTTTACAGGCTGACGGGTTTGAAGAACAGAGAGAAGACAGGACTAATCCTCCTGCTCTTCTTTGAGCCGGGTCCATTTTTTAAATGACTTTGGTAATTTGGGAAGTTTGGCGCTCATTCGGGACGGTTCTTGGCGGAGGTTCAGGTTAAAGCAGGAGCGTTTTCTCTATAATTGAACTTGGCTCCTGATCCACATCCTCCTTATTGAATCCGTCTGTCCTCTTCTTTACTGCTAGCGAAGCACCTGCAGCAGGATTAGCGCATGACGTGTCTGAGTGAGCGGCGTGAGGAGTCCGACATCCCTCAGCTTTAATTACAGAGTCCAGAAGAATCTGCACAACGTGATCCATGACGATCAGGAAATCGAGATGGAGCATCTTTCAGATCTTAAAGCATCACTCTGTATCAGCTCCACCTTAAACCATCACCCTGTATCAGCTCCACCTTAAACCATCACTCTGTATCAGCTCCATCTTAAACCAGCAGCTTCAGGACCATGCTGAGAAGGGCGTCTCCGTCATTCCCACTCCGGGCCGGAGCGCTGCTGCTGCTACTGCACTATGGAGGTTTGGTGGTGGAGCTGCAGGAGGAGAACCTCTCTCCAGAACTGCTGTGTAACACTGCAGAACCCATAGAGTCATATTAGTGTAGAATCCTGTAGTGTTACTCTACCATCTCAGCCCACATGCTGCTCCACCTTCAGTTAATGTGTACAGATGTCCACGAGGGGGCGCTCAAAGCTGAGGCTGGCTTCTTATTCACAACGTTTCAAAGATTTCAATTTAGTTCAAGATTTTAAGATTTGATATTTGGGGTTATACATATCAATATCAATAATCATAAACAACAAATCAGCCATAAGATTAGTGCCACTGCCAGCTGAAGTGATTAACACTGATGATCTGGTTCCAGTGGCTCCTGTCCAAGGGTGGAGATATTAGTCAGTGAGTGAACGGTCAGTTCTTGAAGATGATGAAGGTCATGAAGCAGGACAAGACAAGTGTAAGAATCTGAGACACTTTCACAAGAACCAAACTGTAATGTTCTAGATCATGACTGGGTCAGAACATCTCCAGAAGAACATCAGGAAGGTCTTGTGGGGTGATCCTCCCAGTATGCAATGGACAGTACCTACCAAAAGTGCTCCAAGGAAGGACCATAACTGAACCGGTGACAGGGCCATAGGCACCCAAAACTCATTGATGGTCATTGAAGTCTCACCTCACAACTTACAAAATTTACACAATATCAGTCAGGTGGTATTAATGTTATGGCAGATCTGTGTATTACAATGTCTTAAAACATGGCTCAGCCAATCAGATTACAGAACTGGTATTATCTGTGTTGCAGAAGTGCAGCGGCTGTTTCCTCCACACGTCTGTGAAATGCTTCCAGCTGAGTGTTGATGTTTACACGAGCTCTGTAAACATTATTTACAGGCATAATTAGAGTCTCAGCATGCACAATGCTGGCATCAGCTTCAGCACGGCGAGCACCCCGGCCAAATCCACCAGACCTACAGGAAATGGACCATTTTAGATTTTTTAAGTCATGGTATAACTCTCATAATAAAGCACTTTTCTTGTCTGAAGATCTGCAACCGATTAACATGCTGTAACTGAACATACGCCAAGATTAGATGAATGAACTTTGGCTTTAAATCACTGTTTTATGTGAAATCAAAAACAGTTCATCAAAGCATCTTAAAAATCATCAACTATTTCAATTCTGTTCCGTCAACGACTGCATTTAATGTTCAAATCCTGACTTCATTGATTTAATGGAAACATGTTGCATACTAGACCTTTATCACAGTCTACCTGCTGTAGATCCTCCTGAAACGTCCAATGCCTTAGCTCACCTGAAACATCTAGAACCTGAAACAGCTAGAGCCTGACACATCAATGGCCTAAAACATCTAGAACCGGAAACGAAAACAACCATCTAGAACCTGAAATATTTAGAACCTGAAACAAACACAACCTGAAACATCTAGAGCCTATAACATCCACATCCTGAAACATCAACAACCTAAAACATCCACACTCTGAAACATCAACAACCAAAAACATCCACACCCTGAAACATCAACAACCTAAAACATCCACACTCTGAAACATCAACAACCTATAACATCCACATCCTGAAACATCAACAACCTAAAACATCCACACCCTGAAACATCAACAACCTAAAACATCCACACTCTGAAACATCTAGAACCTAAAACATCTAGAACCTAAAACATCCACACCCTGAAACATCTAGAACCTGATGGGGACAGTATAGAAAATCACATTCATCAAATGAGGCTCTGGAACAGGACTGGGGTCACTCTGCTTCACATCACCTCTGGTTTTAATTGGTCACCTTGTTAAAAATGACACATGATTGGTGGAGTTTTACAGCTGGAGTTGACTGGTTGGTTGGAGTGGGACCTCTGGTCAGTGTGTTCGGGTGTATTATTGGTGTGTTTAGGACAGGGCAGCAGACTCAGCGCAACACGAGCAGAAGCCGATTAACACTACTGTTCACTCTTCAGCGTTAGTGAAGACGGAGGTGTGGTAATGGTCCATTCTCACACAGTGGTCTATTCTTTTAAAAGGGGAAATTACTTTTTCACACACTGTGTAATCATGGAGTTGTGTCCCTCCTGTTGTCCTCTGCTCCAGTGGCTGTAAAGCAGACAGTGCTGCAGCTCCTCTTTATGGTAAAAGGCCACTGAAGGGTCTCTGAACATCTCCTCAGGGATTCAGCAGCGCTCACATCTTCACACTGAGAGCACACCAGTCTGAACGCATCATCAGCATCTGAGCACTCCTGAACACCCCCCCACACACACACCCCCCCACACACACACACACTCACTCACTCACACACACACACTCACTCAAATACTCAGAGAGAGATTGTCCTGTAGATACTAAACACACACTCTGCTTGGATGACTGAAGTGTGTGAGAGAGACGACTCAGCTTTCATAATCTACACACACACCTGCTGTAGATCCTCCTGAAACTTCCAATGCCCTAGCTTACTGAAACATCTAGAACCTGAAACACCTAGAGCCTGAAACAAACACAACCAAAAATAATCTAGAACCTGAAACACCTAGAGCCTGAAACAAACACAACCAACAAATAATCTAGAACCTGAAACACCTAGAGCCTGAAACAAACACAACCAAAAATAATCTAGAACGTGAAACACCTAGAGCCTGAAACAAACACAACCAAAAATAATCTAGAACCTGAAACACCTAGAGCCTGAAACAAACACAACCAAAAATAATCTAGAACGTGAAACACCTAGAGCCTGAAACAAACACAACCAAAAATAATCTAGAACCTGAAACACCTAGAGCCTGAAACAAACACAACCAAAAATCATCTAGAACCTGAAACACATAGAGCCTGAAACAAACACAACCAAAAAATAATCTAGAGCCTGAAACAAACACAACCAAAAAATAATCTAGAACCTGAAACACCTAGAGCCTGAAACAAACACAACCAACAAATAATCTAGAACCTGAAACACCTAGAGCCTGAAACAAACACAACCAGAAAATAATCTAGAACCTGAAACACATAGAGCCTGAAACAAACACAACCAAAAAATAATCTAGAACCTGAAACACCTAGTGCCTGAAACAAACACAACCAAAAAATAATCTAGAACCTGAAACACCTAGTGCCTGAAACAAACACAACCAAAAATAATCTAGAACCTGAAACAAAAACAACCTAAAACATCCATGACCTGAAACAAACAACCTAAAACATCCAGAACCTGAAACATCTAGAACTTGAAACATCCACAACATAAAACAAACAAAACCTGAAACATCTAGAACCTAAAACATCCAGAACCTGAAACATCTAGAACCTAAAACATCCACACCCTGAAGCCTTACTGTACAGTGGTCTCGCTGTCCTCTCGGCACGGTAACTAGCCAGGTTAGCTTTTACGCTAGTACCTGCTTGCATTCCCTGCTTACTCCAGACCCTTCTGCCTCTGGGTGCCCTAGCATTGGCTTTCAGCCTTTTTAGCCACCGCCCCTCACGTCCATGCACCCCTTCACCCGCCTCACCCTATTTTGCCCTGCAGATGCCCACAGTGGCACTCCCTCCAGGCCACCTGCTGCTCCGGTTTGCCTGGTTTGAACTTTTTTAGCTGCTCCCCTTTCCTGCTTTCCTGGACGGATACCCACGGCTGCATTCACCCTGGTCAGCCCTTCTCCTTCCTTTGGTGGGTCTTTAGTCTCTGAAGGCTCATTCTGGTGGTTTTGGTTTTGGTGCTGGATGTTCTTTTGAAGGAGGAACAGCAGTGTTTGAGGATCACGCGTCCCTGTACTGAACTCTCCCTATTTAACCATGATTAACAGTTGAACATCCCAGAGCCCCATTAACCACTGTTCCCATTGTTCCCATTGTTCTCCGCGGTGTCTTGTCTGGTATTGTGTCGGGGAGTGTTATGGCTTCCCCTGTGTCAGCCTGGGTCTTTATTCCTGAGCGATGTTCAAACTGCGTCTCTGCTTCATAAATACGCTTGAACCTCGAACCCTCTGCTCTGTGACTGGATTATGTGCTGGTCTGTGGGATTTTATGTTGTGTTTTAATGGGAGTCAAACTCGACTGTTTAGACCAGCCTGAGCTGATCTGCTGAGTGTGTTCTAATCTAAATCTTCATGTGTTCTCAGGTCTATTAGGCTCTGTTTTAATCCTCCTGGGGAAAGTCATTGTCGTAGGAAATCACTGAACAAAGCCTCGGTTATTAATGTAAATGCACCCGGGGCGAGCGGCGGCCTGCTGTTCCTGTGAGGAGCTAGTTAAGCAGTGCTGTAATGCTGCTGTAATCCACCAGCGTTATCACCAAGACGAGCATGCTGTAAATTTAGACCAATCATTTTCATACAGGTGAAGGAACAGTGTGGCCAACATTCAGATCCTCCTACATCACTGAGCTTCAGCAGAAGAGAACAGATTTTAATATGATTTTCTATTTACAGAAAGAAAAACACCTATTTTTATAGTTTCCTTCATTTGTTGACGTCAAAAGGTTGCTCCTTACTGGAGAAAAGCTCAAGCTCCCATCTAATAAAGTTCCTTCTCGCACCATCAGACCTTCCTGTAGCTGCTGCCCTCATCAGATTCAGACCCTGACTCTGGCCTACAAAGCCAAGACTGGACCTGCCAGCCCCTCTGTACTTTGATGGCGATGGTCAAAAGCCGATCTGCACCAAGAGCCCTTCCAGCTTCAAGTACGGCTCGGCTCGACCCGCCATCCTTTAAGATCCACGGAAGACGAGCGTCCAGACTTTTTACTGTCCTGCACCGAAGTGGAGGAACGAACTTCCCCTGGGTGTCCGAACAGCAGAGTCCAACGCTCACTGTCCTCAAACCCAGACTGAAGACCCTCCTCTTCTGAGAGGACTCAGTGTGCAGAGTGTAGAGTGTGTGGAGTATTAGGGTCTCCAGACTGACTTCTGTATTCTGTATCCTCTAAGATTAGAGGATCTTCTGGAGTCTAGTCTGTATGAACTAGATAAGGGTGTTTTCTGAGTGACAGTGAAGTTTTGGAGAAGAGAGTCTGATAAAGGCCTTCAAATTAATTGTAAATAAATATGATATTACACATTTGCCTAAAATCTGAGCAGTTGGATTGTGTTCATCATATAAATCTGTGGATATTTCAGACGTTACACTCTTAAAAAGAGCCTTTAAATTAGTAAAGGACCTTTGCTTGACACCTCGAAAATGTTACACAGCTCTTTTACTGACGTGTTTTTCCAAGAAATAAGTGTCTCTTCTGAGGCATCAGTAAAAGAACCCTGAGCAGCATCTTTATTGTAAAGGAGGCTCCCTGGAGGCAAATATGGTTAAGGCAAATAAGAACCCATGGCCTAACCTAAGGGGATATATATATATATATATATATATATATATATATATATATATATATATATATATATATATATATATATATATATATAGAGAGAGAGAGAGAGAGAGAGAGAGAGAGAGAGAGCAAGGTCCTGACCTTGTTAGATGTGTTTGATAGCGAAGCACAGAAGATGAGTGGAGAGGACGGGTGAGAGAAATGACACAGTGATTCAGGAATGAGGTGTGAAGGAGTGTAACCTGGGTATCGCCTGAAGAGGTGAGTGCAGAGATCACAGCGGACAGAACTGAGAAACTGCAGAAAACAATGTCTTGACAAATGAAATTATATATATATATTCAGCAGTGTGAGGGTTCTAAAGTAGAAGCTCCAGATCTCATCAGAACAGATAAAGCAGCTGAACAGGAATCCAGTAAAAAGGAGAAACAAGAGCTTCTCATTCTGAAGAGAGAAAGTAGTGAGATCTTGTCGGTGAGCTAGTCTGAAGAACAGAGCTCGGTTCCTCCAGGGTTCTCCTGGATGCCCCCCAGTCCAGCCAGCACAGCGTGGAGGATGTGTTCACCTCCATCAGCAGCAGCAGCAGCAGCTCACCTGATTTACCATCATTAAGCCCTGATTTACCACCAAACCAGGTGTTGATCTGAATAGAACTCTAAATAACACTAGACTCCATGAGGAGAACTTTGGAGATGTTCTAATGATGAACACAGTGATGGAGAACCACCGCCACTTTCTGTAGGAGTGTTATTATTAGTGTTCTGATATCAGAGATTTACTGAGCAGATCAGCAGATTTTCATTGACACAGGATCTACAATGTTTAAATGACACAAGGTTCTTGCATGGCAGTATTTCTGTATATACAGTGCAACCACCTGGAATACCACAGCAACTGCCAAACAACACCACTTAGCAATATCATAGCAAACTCCTGGGATACCAAAGCAACCACTTAGGAATGCCATAACAAACATTTGGGATACCGTATTGACCACCTAGTAACACAATAGCAACCACCTGAAACAACATGGCAGCCACTTATGAAAAACAGTTTCACCCTAGTGACCACATAGCAACAGCCTTATTGACAGAATCCAGGAGCAGGTCTGAGATCAGGGCTGAGAGTGGGGCTGTGCAGGGCTGGGCTGAAGGCTGGGTGGAGGTGTGATGTGTGTCAGGCTGGTGAGAGGTGAGCGGCAGGCATGACCGTGTGCCATCCTCGGATGAACAGCTCTCTGCCCCATGACTAGACAGGCTGGCATCTACAAATCACTGTGCCAGGCGCACAACCGGCTGAATCCGGCCTGCTCTCCGCCATCATGCATGAACTACAACAGCAGAACCATAGTGGGTCGTCTCCTCTGACCACGCGGGCCGGGTCAACAATGTGTTTGGCAGCTTAATGGAATCAGAAGCTACATGTGCTCTGGTTCTGGGCTTGATGGGATCAGGAGCCGCTGACCGTTTGTGTTTTGGAGTAATTTATGGCATAAATGAGCGCGGCTGATGGTAACAGTGGGGTTTATGTGGGTGTGTTTTGTGCGAGACCCTCAGTGACCTCAATTAAGTCTGAATGTAAAGGACGGATCTGCAGAGGCAGTTTAGAGAAGCAGAGACTGAACAGAAGCCCAGAGGGGTCTCAGAGTCCTCTTACGCCTGGCTTTACATGGGGAACTTTAATACAACTAGTTACAGTTTAGCAGTAGTGTTAAACAATATACTATACTAGAACTATATACATTATAATGACAAAAGTATTGGGACACCTGCTGTTTCATCTGAAATTAAGGGTATTAAAGAGTTGATCCTGCTTTTGTTGTAGTAACTGTCCCTACTGTCCAGAGAAGAAGACTTTCTACTAGATTCTGGAAGAACATTGCTGTGAGGATTTGATTGCATTCAGCTACAAAAGAGTTACTGAGGTCAGGATGTTGGATGATGATCACCACCCTAACTCACCCCATCCAAAAGTACTGGATGGAGCTCCTCCACCATCATTCCAGAGAACACAGTTCTTCCACTGCTCCACAGCTCCTCAATGCTGGGGGGCTTTATACCCCTCTAGCCCACGCCTGGCATTAGGCAGCATGGAGCCAATAGGGTCATGATGTTGATCTGCTCCAGAGAGTCCTATTCTATTGGCAGTACTTCTTCTCTACAGGGACTAGACAAGCTGTGTGTGTGCATTTGCACATTTGTGTCAGCAATGGCTGCAAGTAGCTAAATGCATTCATTGGAAGGTGTGTCCACAAACATTTGGACATAATTTAGATCACCTGTTGCAACTGCTCTCTATGGTTCGGGGTGTTTGGGTTTCAGGTTGCAGTCAAACGCATCATCCCAGCTCAGGAATCTCTCAGCTCCATCATCACACACACAGTCAGATCACTGCTGTTTGACTTTGAACTGCATCAACAGGGTCATCGCACCGCATTCACTGCCCTGCAGCACGGCCAGCTGCAGAATAACCCAGGCCTCAACATGTGGGTAACAACCTGCACTTTACTGGAGCAGTAGTGAAATTTAATACAGCCAATTAATTAAACAACCCTTATGTTTCCCTTTAGGTGAACTTCATGACCTTCATTTCTTTGAAGTCAAGAATTAACTGGAAACAGGTTGAAAAATAAGATAATCAGATAATAGAAGATTAAGGGTAAATTACATTATAAAATGAAAAAAGAAATATAAATGAATGATTAGAAGATAAAAAAGTGAATTTATGAAAACATTTCATTAAAAACATTTATTAAAATGAACCAATATTGTTTCTAATCATTAAAATGAATAAATAGGCCAAGTCAGATTTTAAAGAAAGCAACTACTACTACTACTACTACTACTAATAATAATAATAATAATAACTAACATTAACATAAAAAAGAAACAAAATATATATATATGTATAAATAATATATGAAATGTGTAATATAAATGAGACAACTGTCAGCCCCTCGGTATTGCGCCCTCCCCTGGGGCGATTCTGAGCGGCCGCCCACAGGCCCAAGTAAGGACTTCCGCCTCGTTTACGTTTATGTTTGGTTCGGTGAGTTGATTCATGTTCATTTGTGTTCATGTGTTTGATTCAGTGTCTCGTTTCATGTTCATTTGGTTCATTTGGAACACCTGGGATTGGGAGGTTCCCCATACGTATAGCAGTGTGTTAAGGTCACCTTAAGCTCGGCTTCCACATTTAGGAGCAGGTCACCCTGCCAATCAAGTCTTCAGTGAGGCTCGCTCACTCACGGCCAGAATTTACTGGCTACCCATGTCTCAGCTAGGCGACCCACGCTCACGGCAGCTCACTGCGGTTCCCGTTCAGGTTTTTGTTGATCACTGTTGTTCATGGTTTGCTGCTTTTTTGCCTCACTTGCCCCCTTTGGTTTGTCTCATTGTGTTAATAAATCTGCTTGCTTCATCTCTGCGAGTGTTCGTCCCATCTTGGTCTGGTCTTGGTCACGCCATGACAGCAATAGTTACTTAAATAACTAAAAAATCTTTATTAATAATAATAATAACAACAATAAAAGTAAGTGTAAGAAATATGAAAAACAATAATCTGAAAAAATACATGAATAAAAAATAAGTAACAAAAAAATCAAGAACTTGAACCTGAATAAATTTCCATTTAGACCCTCAGACACACTCGTAACACAGCTCATAGAGGAGATCTGTCTGTGAGGGACAGACTGACAGTTTACGACCTGCCGCAGTTCCTCCACCTGTTCCAGTGAGCTGTGTGTCGGGGATAATCAAACAGAATGATAGAGGGTATTTCAAAGGGTAAACACCGGTCCGAGGAGAATTCCCTCTTCATCAATCAGACTCTTCATCTTTTATAAAGCAGTGGATCTTTATAAATTGCGCACTTACATTTATTTACTCTCCCTGAAAACAACGAGCCTCTGAAGCCACTCACACGTCTGCTAATGGCAGATCTCCTCAGAAAACCAATAGAACCAATAGAACAGTACACTCAGGAGTGTGACTGTGCCCAATGCCGAGCGTGGGCTAGAGGTGTGAGCAGGCAGCATGTACCGCCAGCTGCCAGCAGGGGGCCCAGCCAGGAAAGTAGGAAAGCTGGTGGGGTTGGAGCAAAGAACTCCAAGCCCCAGAATTCCCAGCGATAATCAACGCTGACCAGACCCACCTGTGAGGCACAGTATAAATACACCCAGCCAAACACACTTCCCCGTCACACCTTTGTAGAGGGGTGAACAGTAACAGTGGGTTTATGTTGTGGGTTCTTGTTGTGTAACAAGAGGGGTATAATGTCCCCCAGCTGTGGGCTGTGGGGGTCTCTGGAGTGATGATGGAGCTCCATCCAATATTTTAGGATGAGCTGCAGTGGCAGAACCTGGTCTCACTGATGCTCTCAGACTTGTGGGGCTGAATGCAATCATTTTTTCTGCTCACAGCAATGTTGCACCCTAGTCTAAAGCCTTGTTAGAAGTTCCAAAATCCTTTCATAACTAAACAATTAAGATGTTAAGTCAGTCAGAGTGGGTTCGTGGGTTTGGGGAAAGTCTGTGAGGGTCTCCACAGTGAACGGTTTATACTGAAGATGAAACGCTGGAGGAAAAGGTGTCAGAAATGTTTGGACGTGTAATAAATATTGACTGCATTTAATTGATTCCACTTGCAGTGTGTACACACAGTCCCGGACTGAACCTGAGCCACAGATGATCTGAGATGCTGCAGACGTAGGGCTGATTTTCTCAGTGATAGATCATCATTAGACAGGAGGTAAACACACTGCACCCAAATGCTGTCTCTCTGCTGGAGGAGTCTGTGGGAAATCAATAGTCATTCTTCTTACATCCCTACAGGGGCTGAACACAATGCAGACCAACCCGGCCATTCAGCACGGTGGACAATAACTTCATCTGTGGTAAAGTGACACAGTTTTCCTCTCTTAGCCCAAATGTGGCTGATCAGCCTCGACATGTTCGGTGTCTGAAGCTTCTACACTGTCAATTAGCATAAATCTGACTGTCCACACTAGTCTTAAACCATGTGGAGTTCTGAAGTACACTATATGCCCAAATGTCTGAACATTTACTGAAATTTCAGTATCTACCATGAAATATTCTCTATTTACTATGAATTATTCACTAATAATAATAATGTGTTTTTCAGTATCTACTATGAATTATTCTGCATGCTCTATGATTTATTCAAAATCCACTGAATAATATCTACTATGAATTATTCACTATTAATAATGTGTTGTTCAGTATCCAATACAAATTATTCTGTATCTACTATGAAATATTCAATCTTTACTATGAATTATTCTGCATACTCTATGATTTATTTAAAACTACCACTGAAATCCACTACATAGTATTCAAATTCCACTATGAAAAATGTAACTATGGAAAACTATGGAATATCCAGTATCTACTACTACACATTATTCATTATCTACTATTAATTATTCAGCATCTACAATGGAATATCCAGTATGTACTACAACTTGTTCTTTATCTACTTTGAATTCAATTTGAATTCAAATAAATTTATTTGGCGCTTTTCGAATGATGCCACAAAGCAAGATTTTAGAGGAATCCGGGTCCGAGCCTTTTTGAGCAGCCAATGGCGACAGTGGCAAAGAAAAACTCCCTCAGATCGAGAGAAAGAAACCTTGACAGGAACCAATTGCTAAATTCCCTTTGGGATAAATAAAGTATCTATCTGTCTATTTATCTATTATTCAGTATACGATATGAATTATTCAGACACTACTATTAATTATTTATTTAACTCATATGATTTTTTCAGTATCTGGTGTTGTTATTCACTGTGTACTATAAAATATGAATTATTCACTATGAATAACTCAATATCTACTATTTTTACTTAGTTTTTACAATACATTTTCATTATGTACTACAAATGATTCAGCATGTATTATGAAATAATGTGAAATTGTGTCCATGATGAGTCCATATTTACCATGAATGATGTAGTATCCACTATGAATTAATCTTATATAGGATTTATTCTTTTAGTAGTACTGTGTGTTATGTATTATTTAATATCAGTTATCAGTTCTTCAGTATTTTTTTATTGAAGCACTGATGTGTGAGGTTTGTAGATGTGAGAAATTGAAGTACAGACCTTTGGGTTAAACACAACTGCCTTTGTGTGACGTGGTTGAGTAATTACAGTAGAAAGAGCGCCTGTAGGTCGAGTCGAGGTCACAGTGAAGCCCAGAGTCTCCACATTAAAGCCGATTCTCCACTGAAAATCCGATTTAGTCCTAGACTTGGGTTCATGTGTGTGGAAAACGCCCTGAGGCTCTCCGGCTGCCTTTCTATTGTCAAACTTCGATGGTTTGAAAGTTTGAAAGGTTGAAAGTTTTGTAGGAACAGTTTAGTTTAGTACTTTTTTTACGGTCAGTTTCATCCGTGTGCGTTTTTTTGTGAGACAGTGTGGTGTTTTCATGGAAATGGTAAACCCCCCCCCCCCAAAAAAAACCCAAACCATGATGTTTCTTCTTAACGTCCTGGTAACTGGCAGTGGGCTTTGTGGCACAGCAGGTCTGGACAAATGATGATTGTTCTGACAGTAAGGGTTTCCTCCTTCCACACCTTCCATGAAGATCAGACTCGTTCAGTCTGTTTCTGATGGTAGATGCTGTACTTAGACATCAACTTTGGCGAGATCTACCTGTAGGTCCAGTGATTAAATCCGTTAGGACTGCTGGAGACTCCTTTACTCTTCCTCTTGTGGTTCTGCTGTTGGGCTGATCCTGCTGGGACGGTCTGATCTGGTCATGTTGGTCAGCTGTTCCTCTTGTAGATGATTTAGTGGACGGTGGAACAGCGTCTGATTTCGATCTGTTTAACCCCCACCCCCCAGACTCCTCTGCATCTCCACCCTTCTTTCTGAAGGCCTCAGAGAGCTCTCTGGATCTGACCATGGTGATCTTCTTCACCTCTAACTTTAACCATCAAGATCAGACCAGACAAAACGTCTGAGGTTTAAATCAGACTCCAGACTCCTCCAGAATAATCCTCTCCAACCATGATCTGATCATCTGCAGCTGATCTTCTGCTAAAACAATTAATAAAATAATTATTATTATTAGTTCTATTTCATAAATGAAATATGTGTGTGTGTGTGTGTGTGTGTGTGTGTGTGTGTGTAGATATATATATATATATACACAAAATGTAAAAGAGAAACGTTTTCATGGGGTGTCCTGATGTTTCCCATGTAAATGTATGTGAGCTGCTTTATAATTGGCTGTCTGATGAAACGCTTTTCACAAAGTTACATTTTCAATAACTAAAAGTAAGAATATTAAATAGCTCTTTGTTTTTAAATTTACTGGATAAATAACCGACTCAGCAGGGAGCGCAGGCTGTAAGCGCGGCGTCTGAAGGATGCCGTCTTTGATAACAATCAACACGGATCAGACCATAAACTTAACAACCCTTTTCCAAACACCTGATTTTAGCTTTAATGAATAAAAGTTGCCTGAGAGCTCTGTGTTATCGTAAAACCTCACACGTCCACAATAAGCTTTCAAATGAAAGTTAATTAAGCAGAGGAACTCATTAGCTTTTATCACAGGATCATCTCCATGCACACAGATAAAGCAGAGGAGCGTGAACTGCGCGGCCAAAATAAAGGAAATAAATGAGGCTTCATGAACTAAGATAGGAGAGAGATCTTCATTCCAAAGTCTCCCAAGTCCAAAAGCAAACACACACACACACACACACACACAATTATCACACAGTGACAGAAGACCACAGTTTACCTCAGTTTATGCAGAGACAATTTCACAACATATGAAAAATACACTAAACAATACACTATATGGACAAAAGTATTGGGCCACCTGCTCATTCATTGTTTCTTCTGAAATCATCATTAAACGTCTCTGTTCTGACAGGATAGGCTGTAGGCTGATCCTGCAGCTGCACTTTATGAATATGGTGTATATACAGTATACTGTACACACACAGGGAGAGAGAGAGAGAGAGAGAGAGAGAGAGAGAGAGAGAGAGAGAGATGTCGTTCTTGAATGTTTTATTGTCCGTCAGCCACGGCCCCAGCTCTGTCTCACTCTCCAGCACAGGGTCAGAGAGATCTGTGCTATATTAGGCAGGTGTGTGTGTGTGTGTGTGTGTGTGTGTGTGTGTGTGTGTGTGTTAAGAATGCACAAGTCGTTCTGTGACATTTCAGCGTCTCCGTGCTCTGAGTCTCTGAGCAGAATTTGGGTGGATTAGAGTCGTCAGTGTCCTGCTGAGTCTAACAGCCCAGCTGATTCACTCACATTCAATTTCAGTTCAGTGATTCAATCAGACAGGTAGACTGTAGACCAGCCCTCACACTGATTCACTGTAATAACCATTCAGGAAACAATTCCACGAGTATTCAGTTCAGTTTATGAAATCTCACATTTACCCACTTATGATTCTTTAGGAAATGATTCAGTAAATGATTCAGTGTATCATGAGATCCTAACTTCACCACGATTCAGTTCATTAACTCTTCAGTACATTTTTACATCATCTCATTTTCACTATGATTCAGTCTGATTCAGTACATCACAGTAATACACACGTTATTGTTTGGACACAGTAGTAAAATATAGACAATAAAACATATGTAAGTAAACATATCACAGAGACCACAAAGCAACACCATAGCAACCACCTGTGATTCCATAACAACCACCCGGCAAAACCATAGGAACTACCTGGAATGCCAATTGCACTTACCTGGTGACACCATGGCAACTAATTGGGATACCATAACAATACCATAGCAACACTAAACAAAAACATCCTAGTAACCCTCATAGCAACAGCCTAGCCTATACTTGCAAACTACTTAGGCTGTGCAACCAGACTGTGCTTTATTCAGGAAATGCATTTCCTGTGTGTGTGTATGTGTGTGTGTGTGTGTGTGTGTGTGTGTGTGTATACTGTATGTGCTGCACAATTACAGTGTGCACCAAAAACACAGCAGAGAGGAAAAGCAGTGGATTATATGTGGGCACTCACACATGTTAATAAGGCAGGAGTAATCCCTCACAGATAAATGTGTCTTTTAATTGGTTTTCTGACGAAAGAGTAATCCATTTTTAAACCCGCCTGAAAGCGGCAGCGCCTGCGATACGTCCCGATAGAATTAAAATCAGAGGTACACGTATAAATATTCATCCACGCTGCGTGGGCCTCAGCACGGGAAGGTGAAGGAAGGAGATCTGTGCCTTCTCCTGCAGCAGGACATGAAAAAAACACAGATAGAGGAGAGCGACCAGCGGGCCAGGACACCACGTCATCGACGCCGGAGAAGGAGCCAATCTTTTATTCACCCTAAAAAGCCCTGGCATGTCGGAGCTGTCCACAGCACAGTGTGTGTGTGTGTGTGTGTGTGTGTGTGTGTGTGTGTGTGTGTGTGTGTGTGTGTGTGTGTGTGTGTGTGTGTGTGTGTGCACCGGACCTGAAAACCAATCAAGCGAGCATCCATGAAGTGCACGGTCCGCAGCGTCGGCACGCAGGGGGAAAGACGACTTCTGAGGAAATCCTGCTGGCGGAAAGGGAAATCACTCCGAGGAAGCTGGAGATGCTCTTCTGTAACACACCTGACTCTTCAAAGCCTCCATGACCCTGAATCAGGTGTGATGGATCTGGGAAGCAGTGTATCAGATGTGAACACATCAAAACAAACCAACAAAGTAAACAATAAACAAGTCTGTAGCACTGACCGCTTACAGCTGTGGACTCAGAGGGGAATGGGACTAATCATAGACAGACAGACACTAGACACCAATCATCATGGGATACCACGGCAACCACTCTGCAACACCCTAACAAATACCATTTTACCATCTTAGCAACTGCCAAGAAACACTTTAGCAACACAATAGTAGAAGAGAATCTTCTATAGTAGAATAGAAGAAACACCATAGCAACGACCATAGCAATCACCTGGGACACCTTAGCAGCCACATAGGAGTTAACTAGCAACCGCCATAGTGACCAGTGACAAAGCTATTATCTAGCAACACCAATAGAACCACATGGGACCTGCCAATAGGTCTATGGGGTTAAGGCAGCCCTTGTGAATCTATGAACTTACTGAGTCTATGGGATATCTGTGGTGTTAACACAATCCTAGAGGGGCTGGTCCATAGTGATAATACATTAATGGATGTGTTAACACACCCCAAGTTGGTCTATTGAACTAATGGGTCTGTAGATATGTCCCACCCCCAATGATCTACGATACTAAAACATGCCCTTAGAGGTTTTATGGTGCTAATGCTTCTACAGTGCTAACACTTCAACGGGTCTATGATGGATCTGCTAATATGCATTAATGTAATGCTCTTACACTGTGTCCAAATATTTTTGGACACCCTTTCTAAAGAATGCATCCAGCTACGTGAACCAATGCTGACATTGATGTGTAAATGCACACACAGCTTGTCTAGTCCCTGTAGAGAAGAAGTACTGCCAATAGAATAGGACTCTCTGGAGCAGATCAGCATCATGACCCTATTGGCACCATGCTGCCTAATAATGCCAGGCGTGGGCTAGAGGGGTATAAAGCCCCCCAGCATTGAGGAGCTGTGGAGCAGTGGAAGAACTGTGCTCTCTGGAATGATGGTGGAGGAGCTCCACTCAGTACTTTTGGGATTAGGTGGGGAGTTGGGGATGATAACCTCACCTCACTAATGCTCCTGTTACTGAATGCAAATAAATCCTCACAGCAATCCTCCTCCAAAATTTAGTAGAAATTTACTGGACAGTAGAGGCAGTTACTCCAACAGAAGCAGGATCAACTCTTAAATAAGCAGCTGTCTCAATACTTTTCCATAATAACAATATAATGTACATGTCTTTACTTTTCAAGAACCCACAGGCACTATTAATTTCCAGTACCCAAAACCAAAACAGTAATAAAGCAGACAGCACTGGACACTGGCAAGACCTAGCGCTGGAGCAGCTGAGGCCTGAGGCAGAGACTGTTGGACCAGTGGTGGAACAGAGTTCCAGAGTTGAGGAGCAAATCTAAAAAACGCTCAATCACCAAAGCCCTGGAGTTTGGATAGGGGAATGGAGGGTAGCCCAGCTGAAGCTGAGGCTGAAGCAGAAGCAGAGTTATCAATGACCATCAGGTGCTGTTGACTGACCGTCAGTAAACCTGCTGCTGTGTCTCTGAGACCTGCAGTGAAGACCAGTGCCTGTGGTTTAGTCTTGGAGAAGGTGTAAGAGTTGTGATCTGGATGGTGCGGTTTGTCTCTGGAGTGGATTACACTACGCTAAAGCTCTCAGAGTCGATGTCGTCTTCATGCATCAACTGTATTGGATAAAAAGCGCCATTTCTTTCAGCATAAGCCAGATGTGTGGGCTGAATTCTGATCAGTGTTCTGCTCAGCCAGCGCTCTCTAATCCTGATTAGTCTCCTCCATCCAGACTGTCATTATCAGCAAATGGATTCAAGAGCACCAAACATCCAAAACGCGAGTGCAATTCCACTAAACACTAAACTCCATAAAGACGCGAGTGTTTACCGAGTTTTTAATATTCACACACTCTTCATACCCTCGGGTCGCAGTGCACCTGCGTGCAGCCGTGCCAGGCGGATGGATGGATGGATGGAGGCTTAAGGAGGAAACACTCATAGCGTTGAATATTTTTATTAAACTCTCGTCTTCACTTCGCTCTTGACTTCAGAGCTGTTTCTGACAGATCTGCATTAGAGCTCATTTTCTGAGGATCGTTAGCCCGAGTCCCCAATCCTGTTAGGCGAGCGGACGCTGGTGTAATTAGCGGATATCTATGGAGGCGATATTTTATCTGGGCAAATGATATGAAGGAAGGAAGTTAAGATGGTTTAATGGGCTGAATTAGAAATGCTCGGCCTTCCTTCATCATAAAGTTACATTTGCTCGCCTCTAAATGAGACGGGGAGACGGGGAGACGGGGAGGGTGGTGGGTGTGTAAACACAAAGGGGTACTTCCAAAAAGCCTTTAAGCTTTATGGAAACAACTATAACAACATTGTTAACAGTGATAGCAATGACAACAACAACAACAACAACACAAACATACAAAACAACAGTACTGAAAACAACAGTCATAACAATGACAATAACAAAATAACAATAAAAATAACAACAGAAATAATTAAAGAGTTTGTCAGATTATTATTATTATTATTATTATTATTATTATTGGCACCACTACAACAGTTACTACTTGTCATGACTGGCTAGGTCAGACACAGAGGGGTGAACACTCGCAGAGATGGTTCGACGCAAGTAAATTTATTATCATAGGAAAAAGTGGGAAGTACAGGACCAAAAGAAAAACCAAACACAACTGTGACAACACAACGGGGCAAAACCAAACGCACGCCTGAGGCTGGTGGGACTCCGGGAGCTAGGCTAGCACTGAGGGAAGGAACGGGATGAGAAACGATAACAAAAACCAACAGGCCGTGCCTGGGGAAATACGGGAAGCTAATGCTGCGCTCGTCAGGCACTAGGAAAACGAAGAGACGGGGAAACGAGAGCTGAAGGATCAGCTGCAGAACCCAAATGGCAAAAGTAGAACAGACCTGGTAACGAGGCTCGCCCATGAACGGTAATACTAACGTGATCCTGAATGGTAGCCTCTCTGATGACCTCAAGGTTTCTTGGACTGTGAACATGAACATGTGAGCAGTGGTGGCTCAGCGGTTAGAGCGTCGGGATATCGATAACAGGGTTGTGGGTTCGATTCCCGGGCTCGGCAAGCTGCCACTGTTGGGCCCTTGAGCAAGGCCCTTTACCCTCTCTGCTCCCGGGCGCTGGAGTTGGCTGCCCACCGCTCTGGGTGTGTGTGTGTACTCACTCCCTAGTGCACTAGTGTGAGTGTGTTCACTACCACAGATGGGTTAAATGCGGAGGACACATTTCACTGTACAGATACGTGCACCTTTAACTCCAAAGCACTTGGTTTAGTTTAGTTTAATTCTCGGTGTCGAGTGACTAGTGATAGCCCCTTAAATACCCTCAGGTGAAACGCATTAACTAAACGTGAATGAAAATACGTGAACAAGAATCATGACTCTGAACGGAACACACATGACGTAAATCAACTTGAACCGAGTCCGTGAATCAAGACATGAACGCAAACACAAAACAACAGTCCTCAGGAGAGCCTGTGGGCTGCAGCTCGGGACCGCTCCCCGGGGCGGGCCTGGCGACGCGGACCTGACACTACTATTAATATCAAGTCTTTCATATTATTTAAATGAACACTTTTTGGGGCTAATCTGACGTCCTCCTCTTTGTTCAGTAAAGCTGAAACGACACAGTTCTAAATCTTGTTTTTTCTCTGTAGCCTCATTTTGATTGTTATGATCTGTATTGTTACATAATTGGAAGTCTGTTATGTAAAATCACTAATCACTGCATTCCTGCTTATTATAATGTTGCGCAGTAAACACTTCAGACTGCACTGGTTATGTAAATCACTGACCAAACACTAATCTTCTGGATTCCTGCAGATTCTCAGTAGGAAACGAACATCAGGAGTTTAATAAGATATTCTAAAGTACAGTTTATTCATCACTGATTAGAGGCTTAAGGACCTGAAAACATTCTTAATAAGTCCATTTGCTTTTCATTTTCTAATATAAACATCATTTCATTGCTTCCTGCCAGCCAGAAAACTGCAAACCCTGTTTAAACAAACGCAGACACTTATAATGGCTACTGAATTGATTGATTGTGCTCAATAATTTATAGCAGTTATTTATAGAGTCATTCGTTGTAGTTACTGAATAATAGTTCTAAATAATATTAAATATTACTTTAAAAATAGGCTTAGAGTTCAGGCATTAAAACCCAAATTAGGCAAATTAGCAACATTATTGAATATTCAGTTGGTCACGTTTCTAATGAACACACTAATTAAGCTCATTAGAGTGAAACAGTGAGCTGTCCTCCCTGCGTCAGCCAGCCTGGCCTCCTCCACATGCATTCAGTTCAGAGGGAGGCTTGTGTGGAGCTCCTCCAGTGTTAGTGTTAATGTCTTAAATTAAAAAGGAAGACAGGCAGCTGACCCTCTTCTGGGTCATTCTTCAGAATTACACACATACTTTAGGTTTCAGTGGACTTTGAACCTCCATAAAATTGCCTGTCCTTGTATACAGCTCCACAGTCCGCACTGCTGACAGGAGGAATAATGAAAGTTCATGTTACTTGTTTTTACTGTTTTACTGTGTTTTCAGATCAGTAAAGTAAAGTAATCTGAATACTTTCCATTACTTTTGCAAATATTCAAATAAAGATAATCAAAAACACAATGAATGTCCTGTGTGTCTACACCACACACCAAACACCATCCCACGCACCAAACACCAACTACCTAACACCACACCACCACATACCAAACACCACACACCAAACACCAACTACCTAACACCACACCACCACATACCAAACACCACACACCAAACACCAACTACCTAACACCACACCACCACATACCAAACACCACACACCACACACCAAACACCAACTACCTAACACCACACACCACACACCAAACACCAACTACCTAACACCACACCACCACATACCAAACACAACACACCAAACACCACAAACTAAACACCACAAACCAAATACCACACACCAAACACCACAAATCAAACACACACCAAACACACACCAAACACCACACACCACACATCAAACAGCACACACCAAACACCACAAACCAAACACACACCACAAACCAAGCACCACACAACAAACCACACACCAAACATCACACACCAAACATTACACATCGAACATTGAACATCACACACCAAACACCACACACCAAACACCACACACCAAACACAACACACCAAACATTACACATCGAACATCAAACATCACACACCAAACACCACACACCAAACACCACACACCACACATTACACACCAAACACAACACATCAAACATCACACACCAAACACCACACACCACACATTACACACCAAACACAACACACCAAACATCACACACCAAACACCACACATTACACACCAAACACAACACACCAAACATTACACATTACACACCAAACACAACACACCAAACATTACACACCAAACACAACACACCAAACATTACACACCAAACACAACACACTAAACATCACACACCAAACACCACACATTACACACCAAACAAAACACACCAAACATTACACACCAAACACAACACACCTTCCCACGCACCAAACACCAACTACCTAACACCACACCACCACATACCAAACACCACACACCAAACACCAACTACCTAACACCACACCACCACATACCAAACACCACACACCAAACACCAACTACCTAACACCACACCACCACATACCAAACACCACACACCACACACCAAACACCAACTACCTAACACCACACACCACACACCAAACACCAACTACCTAACACCACACCACCACATACCAAACACCACACACCACACACCAAACACCAACTACCTAACACCACACACCACACACCAAACACCAACTACCTAACACCACACCACCACACACCAAACACCACACCACCACATACTGCCAAACACTAACCACCATGCTTTATTTTTTTCGCACTGATTGTTTGTCTGACTGTAAAGGAATCCTCTTTACAGAAAGTCTGGCAGGAAAACTGGCACGGATGTATTTCATTCATATCTTTTCAGAGTTTGAGTCTGTGAGCCAGCAGCAACGTGTACAATCATTCAGGTAGTGACGAGAACCCAAGCACAACATTCAGAGAACTGCAGGCCTCTATTGCCTCAGCTAAGGCTAGTGTTTATGACTCAACCATCAGAAAAACACTGGGCAAGGATGAGATTCATAGCAAATCAGCACTGTGGACATCACTGATAACCAAAAATAATCGAAATGCTTGTCTTAAGTTCTGAAGTAATGTCTGGATGAACATCCTGAAACAGTTCTGGAACTATATGTTCTGGCCTAAGTTTAAATATTCACATTAAAATGTATTTATATAACGCTTTTCACAGCGCATGTTGTCACAAAGCAGCTTTACAGAGATCCACGTTTTTTTTTTTTAGCAAATTAGTGGCGACAGTGAGAAGGAAAAACTCCTTTAGACCGAGAGGAAGAAACCTTGACAGGAACCAAGACTCCAAAGGGGAACCCATCCTCCTCTGGTCGACTCTGTATAGCACAATAAATAGAACTATATCTAAAGTATTGGGCACTGTGGCAGTGAGGACACCCCCACGACACCACTCTACACCACCCTAAAGCCGCTCACCTGTGACAGGGTAACGAGCCAGGTGTAAAAAGGGCATAAAAGGGCATGCTCAGTCATTCATGAGAGAGAAGATGAACACAGGGAGAGCACGGACTGAGCTGCCAGAACACGGACCGGATCACACACGTGTGTAGAGACTGTTAGAGCCCCGGTTGGGCTTTTCGTTTGGGTGTGGTGGAGGGGGCGTAAAATAAAGCTATGTGTGTCACTTGAGCCCTGTGTTTGTGTCGTCTCTGAGCCAAGCTGCCAATCAGGTCGCTGTGGTCGCGCCCCTTTCCCCAGGGGTCGAGTCACAGCACAAACAGAAAATGAACACATTTGACCCAAGGCAAGTTCGATCAGAGTGTGACCACAGGTCTACACTGAATTCCCAACCTCTTACTGCCCCTAATCAAGCTTTTTGGTCAGCAGCTGAGACACTGCAGGACAGCTAAACAACCTAAAATTAGACTGAAGCCTACAGAGAACTATTCAGCAAACATAGCAGGTGTCCACAAAGAAAGCCTGCAGCCAGTTAGACTCTTGATACAGAGCAGAGCTTATATCGCTCAGTAGCAGCAAGTCATCCTGGTCCTGATGCAGCAAAGCATCCCCAAACCATCACACTGCTACCACCACCACCACCATGCTTCACAGTAAGTATGAGCTCCTAACTCAAAGGGAGTAAAAAGCAAGGGAGTTTTCATCAGGCATGACAGAAGCTCCACTTTAAATTCTTACTGCCAGAACACAAAGTTCCAGAACTCCTCCAGGTGGTTCTTCTGTTCTTAGCAATCAGTGACATCCACAGTGCTGTTGAGCCATGAATATCATTCTTGCGTGGTGTTTTCCTGACAGCTGAGTCATGAACACTGACCTGAGCTGAAGCAAGAGAGGCCTGCAGTTTTTTTAGACGTTGCGCCCAGTCCAACCAACCAACCAGCCAACACCACATGAGTTCAGAACCACTGTTTTGGACAGCAAAATAAGCCATGGCTGGCAATGGCTTATTAAGTCCAGGAGCTTCCTTGGTGCTGTGAAGATCTGGCCGAGGATCTGTAGAGGACGAGGCCTGGGCTCTACCCTCAGTAGTTTGGTAGTGGTGGAGAGAGGAAAGAAGTAAGGGAGAGTAAGGGAAACTGATACAGGCATCCGTTTCTGTATCATAGCATGTTTTTACTCACCTCTCTGCAGATGTTTGGTGTTTTTCTCGCTGAGCCTAACAGCTGGGTGAGTGGCTTCACCTGGGCTTTGGCAGCCCTTGCCAGCCTTGGCTGTGTGGCTTGTTTTGCTGGATTGTGGTGTGCCTCAGCAACATGGACAGCGGCTGGTTGGTTCTTTGGACTAGGCACAACATCTAAAGAACTGCAGACCTCTCTCACTTCAGGTTAGGCCAGTGTTCATGAGTCAACCACCAGAAAAACACTGGGAACACTGGTAGAACAGCAGGACAGAACCCGTACCACTGCACTTCACCATGAAACACCTAGATGATCCTTCTGATCTCTGGAACAGTGTGTTATAAATAGATGAACCTACAGCGGAGCTTTTTGGTGGTAGTGTGGTGGTTTGGGAATGCTTTGGTACATCAGGAGCTGAACGCTTTGCTATCTTTGAGGGCAAACGAAGAATTCTGCTCTGTATCAGAGACGTCTTCATGAGAATGCCAGGTGTTCTGTCTATAAGGAAGATAGTCCATTCAAGCCAAGATTTTTTATTTGATGAAATTTGGGGGTTCAGTTTTTTCCCAATCAGCTTTTTTCCATATCCACCCTCACATGGGAGCAAAATAAACATGTCCTGTGGGAACTTTTGAAGTTTACTCTGCTGATGTTTGTGTGCAGGCCTCGCAGGCTGAGTGCCCTACAGTCAGAAACAGAGTTTAATTTACTCAGCGTCTCTGAAGAGCTGGAGACTGAGCTGCAGGCTGGACAGTAGTATGGACCGTGATGCTGCAACTTGTTGAGGAACTATGATTTAGCAGAAGGAATCACTGACAGTAAAACATACCTGACATCAAGATTAGGGAACAGTTTCTTCCTCCCTGACTTTCTTTATTGTCCGGACGGTTGTATAAAAGCAACAGAACGCTCAAGGTTATCTAATATTTCCAGTTAGATCCTCAGCCTTTGGCTCATGTCTACAACCTCTGAGTAAAGACTAAAACCCTGCTTTGGGATAAAGCATTAGTGGCCTGTTAGCTCTATAGTAATAACCCACAGAAGGTCAACTGGTGCTATCTAGAACATGTAAGAATCATCTGTGGATTTGGTGGATTAATTGATTTTCAGTGATTTGCTTTATAGAATAATAAGCAGGTCCTCATTCTGCAATATTAGCACCATTCACACAGTAAAGGTGGCCGTGTCAATCACTATGGCATTAAATAGATCAATTAATTAATTAATGACCCAATTGACATATTTAAGCCAGCAGTGTGTGAATGAGCTGTAACCGTGGTAACCTGGTTAATTGTTAACTGTAGATGAAAAATGAAGGTGCTATTAAAGCAGAGAAACGAGCCAAGCTACATTTACAGCAACCACATTAACCCTGTTCACCCCGAGGGCCTTTATTATAGATTATAGTGTAAGCTCTCTTTTCTCTTCCTCCCCCCCTCTCTCTCTATCTCTATCTCTCTCTCTCTCTCTTTCCTCTCTCTCTCTCTCTTTTCTCTCTCCCCCCCTCTCTCTCTCTCTATCTCTCTATCTCTCTCTCTCTATCTCTGTCTCTCTCTCTTTCCTCTCTCTCTCTCTCTTTTCTCTCCCCCCCCCTCTCTCTCTCTATCTCTCTATCTCTCTCTCTCTATCTCTGTCTCTCTCTCTTTTCTCTCTCTCTCTCTCTTTCCTCTCTCTCTCTCTCTTTTCTCTTCCTCCCCCCCTCTCTCTCTCTCTATCTCTCTATCTCTCTCTCTCTATCTCTGTCTCTCTCTCTTTCCTCTCTCTCTCTCTCTTTTCTCTTCCCCCCCCCCTCTCTCTCTCTATCTCTCTATCTCTCTCTCTCTATCTCTGTCTCTCTCTCTTTTCTCTCTCTCTCTCTCTTTTCTCTTCCTCCCCCCTCTCTCTCTCCTTCTCTCTATCAGTCTATTTATATCTCACCCTCTTTCCCACTTATTATAGATTATAGTGTAAGCTCTCTCTCTCTCTCTCTCTCTCTGTCTCTCTCTGTCTCTCTCTCTCTCTCTCTCTCTCTCTCTCTGTCTCTCTCTCTCTCTCTCTCTCTCTGTCTCTCTCTCTCTGTCTCTCTCTCTGTCTCTCTCTGTCTCTCTCTCTCTCGCTCGTGTTTGTACTGTCAGTGATATTATCTCTCTCTTATTCTCTTCCTCATGCTCTCTCTCTCTCTGTGAGTTTAAATATAATGCGTTGCTCATTCATAAAGATCTGCAGATGTTATTGTAATATGCAGCTGATGTGCACGTTATGAAATATTATATATATATATATATGTGTGTGTTGAGAGGGAGAGAGTTGATTACAGAGCTAACATCCATCTATCTTCATATTCTTTATTTCATCATTTTAGTAAACAGGAGTGTGAAGCGTGATCATCCAGCACCGTTACCCGGGTGCTACCTAACACTGCAAACTGCACAGAGGCGCTAATGCTAAATAACTCAAAGCATGTTCTGGCAGTGATGAGTTCCTCAGGCCTGTAAAAGCTCTGATCTGATCAGACTGAGGGTCATAACAACCTCACATCACACAAAAGAAGCTGGATACACTTAAAGATCTTTTCATCTTGTCAAGATCCAGAACGTTCTCAAACATGTTTGGTTTCACAGATATTTAGAAATGTTGATACGTGTACACGCCTTCAGCTGACCAGCCTCATATTTCACAGCTGTGTGGATTGAGAATCACGATGAACAACGTCACTGCTACGGCGGCTCAGCCAATCACATTACACACGGAAATAGACTGAGGAGAGACGTTGTTTCTGCTCGCCAATCAGATTACACACAGATACAGACTGAGGAAAGATGTCTTTTCTGATCAGCCAATCAGATTAATATAAGAGTGTTATTACAGCTCTATTACAGTTATATATAATATCAATTAAAGTAGTGTTATTACTGCTCGTTTATATATTATAAGTGTAGTTATTACAGCTTTATTACATTTCTTATTATCTATGAGTATGTAAGTACAGCTCTATTACTATTCTATATGATATGTATAAAATGAGTGCTACTATATATCCATCGCATTTCTATAATAGGAGACGTGTTATTGCATCTCTATTACAGTTCTCTAAACATCTATAATAGCAGTGTAAGAATCTCTGATAGCTATATGATATCTGTGAGTGGCGTTACTGCAGCTCTATTACAGCTGTATGAATGTGTGTACTGTAAATTCATCTATACTAAAGCTCTATATCAATAACAGTAGCATTGTTACATTTTTATACTCATTTTTATTTTTATGTAATAATGAACTGTCTAGAACCTGCAGGTTCCACAGGCTGGTCCACCGTGGAAAAGCACTCTCACGCAAAATTAAGCAAGCAACTTCATGCAAGTCCAATACCAACTCTGTGAGGATAAGTAAGTTAAATATTATTCGCATGGCCAAAAGTATTTGGACACGTGCTCATTCATTGTTTCTTCTGAAATCAAGGGCATTTAAAAAAGGGTCGGATTGTATTGAAAGTACTGGATGGAGCTCCACCACCATCATTCCAGAGAACACAGCTCTTCCACTGCTCCACAGCTCCTCAATGCTGGGGGGGGCTTTATACCCTCTAGTCCACGCCTGGCATTATTAGGCAGCATGGAGCCAATAGGGTCGTGATGTTGATCTGCTCAGAGAGTCCTATTCTATTGGCAGTACTTCTTCTCTACAGGGACTAGACAAGCTGTGTGTGCATTTACACATCTGGGTCAGTAATGGGTGCAGCTTAAAGTAGCTGAATGTGTCCACAAACATTTGACAAAATAATAGAAACATTCCACAGCTCGTCTTTAAAAGTGGAGAATTCTAATCCTCCAGGCTGCAAAACACCCCAACTCAGATAACAGAGCTGAGGCTGGACTTTTGTGTGTGTGTGTGTGAGCATGTGTGTGTGTGTGTGTGTGTGTGTGTGTGTATGCTGTTGACATGCTGCTGGGATTTAGCGGATATGTGTGTGTGTATTGAGTGTGTTTTAGAAGCTGAGCATGTGTGCTCTCAAGCCCAGCCCAGAGGCGAGGCTTAGACAGAACACACACACACGCACACACACACACACACACACACACACGCGCGCGCGCGCACACACACGCACGCATAGGCTCCTTCATCTCAGTGTGCTCAGTCGCGCTCTGGAGGGTGGAAGGAGCGCATCTATCTCCGCGTTTACACACACACATACCCCCACACACACATACACACGCACACACACACTTACACACACACACTTACACACACACACACAGCTGTGCCTCTGTATTTCTCTGGAGGAGGAAAAGCGTGGAACGCTCTCTCTCTCACACACACACCTCTGTCTCTCTGGAGGAGGGGAAAGTGTGTGTCTCTTTCCGTCTCTTCAGAGCGCAAAGTATGCTGCGCTAACACACACACACACACACACACACACCGCTCTCACGCTGGAGAACCTGTTCCGGAGAAGCGATGCCATCTCTCCTCGGTTCCTCAGGCTGGAGAGTCTCGGAGCAGGATGAACTTGCCTTCCTCCAGCGTCTTCCTCCTCTCTTCCCTCTCCCTCCTCTTCCTCCTCCTCCTCCTGGCACCTCACTGTCAAACTCACCCGGAGCCTTGCCACCTGCTGGCGCGGATCGGGCACACGCTCCGCCTGGGCGCGCTCCTGCCCACCCGCCAGCCGTCCCGGGTGCAGGCGGCGATGGGCCGGCGCTGCTGCACCTGCAGAACTCCCCCGCTGCCCTGCTGCCCTACAACCTGAGCGTGGAGGTGGTGTGGGCGGGGCCGCGGCGGGCCGGCGACCCCGAGACGGCGCTCAGGTGCGTGTGTGAGGAACTGGTGGTAAACGGGGTGTCCGCTGTGCTGGCGTTCCCCCAGGGTCGTGAGGAGCTCCTGCAGGTGGAGTTCATGGCCAGCTTCCTGGAGATTCCCTTTGTCAGCATCATCGAGCAGGGAGAGCCAATCAGGACGCAGGTGAGGGGGCTTTTGATCACCTTTGTTTGCATGAGGAGCGTTTGATTACTTGCGGGGCTGAATAGGGACCCTGGGTGGAGGGTTCAAGCGGTCTTGGGGGTTCTAGAGGTCTGAACTTTTGCTGGTTCTAAGGCTCAACTAAAAAAACTGTATGCTTTACAGTATGTACAAAAGGTTTCCTTAAAAGTGGAACCTGTTTAGGTGGTAAATAGAACCAATTTAAATAAATTCAGAAAGGAAAAAAGTCAGGTTGTAATGGTTCAGTGTAGAACAAAGAACACTCTCAAAGAACTTGAAACAATCAACAGTGAGGAACTGTGGAACAGTGAAACACACTCTGGTGCTGTATAGAACACTATATTTAATATGTTCTCTAAAGAACCATCTACAACATCTATCATAGAGAAGAACAATGAAAAACAGCCCCAGCTTTTTAGAGTTGTCGTGGCTCAAATAGAACCGCTGCTTTTGGTTCTATCTAGGGTGGCACCCATTCTGGTGCTATTTAGAAAACCCACACTATTCAAACATTTAAACAGAACCACTGCTTGTACTCAAGAACCATTAAAGAACCATTATAATATTCTTTCATTCATAACAATAGTGGAACCTGTTTTTGCTGGTATTTAGAACCTTTTTTAGAGAGCTGTCTACAGCGTCCATCACAGAGGAGCCGTTCTCAGTCTCAGAGTTCTCAGAGTCCTGATGTTTCTGTACAGAACCACTGCCTGCACTTAAAGAACCCCTGAGGGAATGGGGTTCTGAATCATAACAGTAGTGGAACCCATTATGGTGCCTAATCGGAACCATAAAAACATACATGATCATTATCCATCGTATAAAATAAAATAACATACATCTCTATTTAGTTAATATATATATACCTGTATATAGCTATAATAGCTATAATATTTGTTATTACACCTCTATTACAGCTCTATATGAATATCTATATCAGTATTGTATTGATATAACTCTATTACAATTAAATATGAATATGATAGCATTACTAATACACATCTGCTACAGGTTTTTATTATGAGTAATATCAGTGTTATTACAGCTCTATTACAGCAGGTGTGGTTATTCAAATCAGTGATTTCAGAATCAGAGGTGTAGACGTGGTGATGGTGTGGCTGACCTGCTGTCATGTCTTTATTCCCCTGTGCTCAGTGGTGATGTTCAGTAGTGTGTTCAGTAGTGTGTTCAGTGGTGTTCAGTAGTGTGTTCAGTGGTGTGTTCAGTGGTGGTGTTCAGTAGTGTGTTCAGTGGTGTGTTCAGTGGTGTTCAGTAGTGTGTTCAGTGGTGTGTTCAGTGGTGTTCAGTAGTCTGTTCAGTGGTGTGTTCAGTGGTGTGTTCAGTGGTGTGTTCAGTGGTGTTCAGTAGTCTGTTCAGTGGTGTGTTCAGTGGTGTTCAGTAGTCTGTTCAGTGTTGTGTTCAGTGGTGTTCAGTAGTGTGCTCAGTGGTGTTCAGTAGTCTGTTCAGTGGTGTGCTCAGTGGTGTTCAGTAGTCTGTTCAGTGGTGTGTTCAGTGGTGTTCAGTAGTGTGCTCAGTGGTGTTCAGTAGTGTGTTCAGTGGTGTGTTCAGTGGTGTTCAGTAGTCTGTTCAGTGGTGTGTTCAGTGGTATTCAGTAGTGTGTTCAGTGGTGTTCAGTAGTGTGTTCAGTGGTGTGTTCAGTGGTGTTCAGTAGTCTGTTCAGTGGTGTGTTCAGTGGTATTCAGTAGTGTGTTCAGTGGTGTTCAGTAGTGTGTTCAGTGGTGTGTTCAGTGGTGTGTTCAGTGGGTGTTCAGTAGTGTGTTCAGTGGTGTTCAGTGGTGTTCAGTAGTGTGTTCAGTGGTGTTCTGTAGTGTGTCAGTGGTGTTCAGTGGTGTTCAGTAGTGTGTTCAGTGGTGTTCAGTGGTGTTCAGTAGTGTGTTCAGTGGTGTTCAGTAGTGTGTTCAGTGGTGTGTTCAGTGGTGTGTTCAGTGGTGTTCAGTGGTGTGTTCAGTAGTGTGTTCAGTGGTGTGTTCAGTGGTGTTCAGTGGTGTTCAGTAGTGTGTTCAGTGGTGTTCAGTAGTGTGTTCAGTAGTGTGTTCAGTGGTGTGTTCAGTGGTGTTCAGTAGTGTGTTCAGTGGTGTTCAGTAGTGTGTTCAGTGGTGTGTTCAGTGGTGTTCAGTAGTGTGTTCAGGGGTGTGTTCAGTGATGGTGTTCAGAAGTGTGTTCAGGAGTGTGTTCAGTGATGGTGTTCAGTGGCTTTCAGTAGTGTGTTCAATGGTGTGTTCAGTGATGGTGTTCAGTAGTGTGTTCAGTAGTATGTTCAGTAGTGTTTTCAGTAGTGTGTTCAGTGATGGTGTTCAGTAGTGTGTTCAGTAGTGTTTTCAGTAGTGTGTTCAGTGATGGTGTTCAGTAGTGTGTTCAGTAGTGTTTTCAGTAGTGTGTTCAGTGATGGTGTTCAGTAGTGTTTTCAAGTAGTGTGTTCAGTGATGGTGTTCAGTAGTGTTTTCAGTAGTGTGTTCAGTGGTGTGTTCAGTGGTGTTCAGTGGTGTGTTCAGTGATGGTGTTCAGTGATGGTGTTCAGTGGTGGTGTTCAGTAGTGTGTTCAGTAGTGTGTTCAGTGATAGTGTTCAGTGGTGGTGGGGCAGTGGTGGCTCAGCGGTTAGAGCGCAGAGATATTGATAACAGGGTTGTGGTTCGATTCCGGGCTCGGCAAGCTGCCACTGTTAGCCCCTTGAGCAAGACCCTTTACCCTCTCTGCTCCCCGGGCGCTGGAGTTGGCTGCCCACCGCTCTGGGTGTTCAGAAGTGTGTTCAGTAGTGTGTTCAGTGATGGTGTTCAGTGGTGTTCAGTAGTGTGTTCAATGGTGTGTTCAGTGATGGTGTTCAGTAGTGTTTTCAGTAGTGTGTTCAGTGGTGTGTTCAGTGGTGTTCAGTGGTGTGTTCAGTGATGGTGTTCAGTGATGGCGTTCAGTGGTGTGTTCAGTGATGGTGTTCAGTGATGGTGTTCAGTGATGGCGTTCAGTGGTGGTGTTCAGTAGTGTGTTCAGTGATGGAGTTCAGTGGTGGTGTTCAGTGATGGTGTTCAGTGGTGATGCTGAGCTCCTCAGAGTGGCTCCAGCCTCGTGTGATCAATAATCCCTCATCAGTTCCAGATTTCCCCAAATCGAGCGGAAACAGTCCAGCATTCAGCGTCTCCCCCTCCCTCACCCACAGCAGCTGCTATCAGCCCCACATCACTGACCATCAGGAGGAGCTGACCAGTCTCTCTCTCTCTCTCTCTCTCTGTCAGTATCACTCTCTCTCTCTCTCTCTCTCTCTCTCTCTCTCTCTCTCTCTCTCTCTCTCTGTCAGTATCACTCTCTCTCTCTCTCTCTGTCAGTATCTCTCTCTCTCTCTCTCTGTCAGTATCTCTCTCTCTCTCTCTCTCTGTAAAGGAGCTCCATTGGCAGGACTGTAATGAGAACAGTTTTGGTAATAATAATAATAATAATAATAATAAAAACAGCACAGTTACAGTAACAGTAACAGTAATGTCAGAATATCAGACAGTTCAGAATAAAACAGTAATCATTCAAATAAAGACTTTAGATGTGATGTAAATATACTTCATACACTCTAAACTTTACTGATCATTAACTGAGAGAAGAACAGCTGCACTGATGACTGTCGGGTAATTACAGTGAGGGGGGGAAGGGGGGA